>NC_068984.1:145073806-145075172 GCF_001194135.2 Octopus bimaculoides | reverse complement strand
ATATATATATATATATATATATATATATATATATATACATATATATATATATACATGCACACACTCAAACTCACACACACACACACACATGTTTATATATATATATATATATATTCACACGCATGTAATGTTATGCAGATGTTTACATAGGAATTAAGATATACTGTTTATAAATGTATGGGTACCTGTAGTCATGTAGATTTGTATAATACATGTGTTTATAATATGTATAATATCATATACGATATAATATATGGAGACAGTGACAGGTGGCCAAGACCCTTGGCAATATACCATGCTTGTGTTCACCTGTCAAGTCAAGTGAGACTATAGTCATGGCTGATGCCGGTGTCAGATCAATGGCTCATAAAAAAGCACCCACTACATTCTCGGAGTGGTTGGCATTAGGAAGGGCATCCAGATGTAGAAACTCTACCAGATCAGATTGGGGCCTGGTGCAGCCTCCTGGTTTCCCAGACCCCAGTCGAACCATCCAGCCCATGCCAGCATGGAAAACGGACATTAAACTATGATGATGATGATGATGATGGTTCTGCAAAGTCTTGCTAAAAAAGCTGCACAAGGGATTTGTTTCTACTGATCAAATGTTTGTGCTGTACATGAACTCATTTCCTGAACAGGTGCATATGGTGCCACATGTCAGGTGTCAAATGGAATTCAGAGCAATGTGAGATAAATTGTTTTGTTCACACTGCCCAGTCTAGGAATTGAAACCATAATCCTATAACACCCTTACCACTAAACCATGCACCTTCAGGGAACATGTGGAAGGAGCAGACCCAACAATACATGGGACGAAGTGGTGAGAAAGGATCTTCAGATGTTGGGCCTCACAAAGGGGATGACAAGGGATCAAGGCTCCTGGCAGCTTGCTGTGCTTGAGGAGACATGTCAAGTTAAGAAAAACTGAGGTTGTCCTTGTATGAAAGCATGACCCCTGCATCCCTCTCCAGCCGAGCATTCCTAATCTTGTGGGTTCATGGGTGCCGGTGCCACATAAAAAGCACCAATACCAAGTAACTCACCCATGCCAGTTCTGCGTGATAGCACCCGGTACACTCTTTAAAGTGGCTGGCATTAGGAAAGGCATTCAGCCATAGAAACCAAGCTATCACAGACATGGAGCCAGGGCCAGCTCCTGCCAAACTATCCAACCCATGCCAGCATGAAAAACGAGCATTAAATGATGATGATGATGACAATGATGACATATATATATATATATATATATATATATATATATGTATCAGGGATGTTCTGCCTGGGTAGGCAAGGTAAGAAGTGCCAACAAATTCGCAGTTGTGACAGATACCAGGGTCACGCACATTGGCAGGTAAACACACTC
>NC_068984.1:145071793-145073085 GCF_001194135.2 Octopus bimaculoides | reverse complement strand
TATATATATATACATACATATATATACACACATATATACATATATATATGCACAGACACACATAAATGTGTGTATATACACATACACACATGCAAACATACACATTATGACATAGATATAAATAAACTCATGCTCACTGATATATAATATATACACAGGCTGTAAAATATTTTTGCCTGTGTGTCTTTCTATATACTTATACATGAATATACATATATATATGTAAAGAATTATATACAATTACGTACATATCTGATAAACAATTGATGAAAACAAGGAATTGTGATGGTAATTTTCAATCTTAGTTACAAAAGACCGCAGTGTAACTCGTACGAACACGTATCAACTTGTGTTATCTTGCTTTCTCCATGAGAACTGCATCAACCAATGTCTGTCTACTCCCATATCATATACACTTCTTAACATTCATCATTGTCATCTTAACTTTTATGTTTCCATGCTTGCATGGATCAGATGGGGTTCACTGAGAAGGATTTTCTCCTGGAAATTAGGTAAGGTTTGGCAACAGGAAGAGCGTCTCCTTAAAATACTGCCTCATATAAGTCTTTGTCTAACCCATGCCAGCTTGGGAAAATGGATGTGAATCGAGTGAACAAACGAACAAATTATTTCATCATCATTATCATCATCATCATCGTCATCATCATCAATTTATGTTTACGTTGCTACACTTGTATGGATCAGACAGAGCCTATCGTGGCTGATTTTCTACAACCAGATGCTCTTCCTGTCACCAACCATTACTTGTTTCCAAGCAAAGAAATATTTCCCCCTATGGCCAAGCATGTTTTTTGTAGAATATTAGAAATTAACAAGACGATGATGATTGTGATGTTGATGATTGTGGTGATGATGATGATGATAAATAAAGATATTTTCTTTTTTTCAATATTTTCTACAAAAACAACGAATGCAGCAACATTACAAGGAGAAATTACAGGAAACAGTATGTAGGGGTGGGGGAGTGGGGTGGCCTTGCAAAATTGATTATTAAAAAAAAATTTTTTTTTTTTTTTAAAATGTCAAGTAAAAGAGCAAACCAAAAATAATGGGATGAGGCATCCCAATAGTTGGGTGTGGAGGTGGGGTGGGGTGGGGTGAGGGCAGCCAATTATGGAATCACAAACATTCCTTCCAGATTAACCTGACGATCAAGGGCAATGTCCTCCTCTCCCAGGTGTTGTGTTCTTTTGTATAATAACATCATCAACAGCAGCAGCAGCAGCAGTAGTAGTAGTAGTAGTAGCAATGACAACATCAACAACAGCAGT
>NC_068984.1:145068003-145071194 GCF_001194135.2 Octopus bimaculoides | reverse complement strand
CTTCTTCTTCTTCTTCATCGTCTTCTTCTTCTTCTTCTTCTTCTTCTTCTTCTTCATCGTCGTCGTCTTCTTCTTCTTCTTCTTCTTCTTCTTCTTCTTCTTCTTCTTCTTCTTCTTCTTCTTCTTCTTCTTCTTCCATTCTCGTTTGGATTTTAGTTCTGCTATTTTTGTGAACTTGTTTCAGTTTCATGTTTTCCAAAGATGAAAGAATCAAAGACTACAAAAAGCATAGCACATCATCACACGCACTCACACGCACACATACACACACACACACGTGTGTGTGCATACATGTATACATATGTGTGTGTGCATATGCATACACACATACAATATATATATAATATATACATACATACATACATCCATACATACATACATACATATATATATATGTATGCATATATACATACATATATATATATATACATATACATATATATGTTATATGTGTATATATACATATATTTGTATATATACACATATAACATATATATATATTATATAAATTTATATATATATGTATATATATGTATACATATACACACACACATATATATATACATATATGTATATATATATATACATCTGCGTGTGCGTGTGTGTGTGTGTGCACGCGCGCGCATGTGTATGCGTGCATAAAAGTTATTTTAAGTTATATATTTTAAGTCTGCTATAAAATGTCAAGAAAATTTGGTATAACCCACCTTTTAATATTGATTTTTAACATGGAAAAAAAATAGTAAAAATAGATAAAAGGAAATAAAAAAGAAAATGATAGATATGTAATAAGCAATGTTGTCTTGTCTTGTTCACCACAACCCACCCAAACAACAACAGCAGCAGCAACAACAACAGCAACAGTAACAACAAAAACAACAACAGTGACAAACGAAAATAGCAAAATATCGCTAATTTAAATGGCCTATTGATTTGTCTGTGAGATCTTCAGGTTCGACATGCAGATTCCAGATCTTGACATACGAAACCATTCTCTCTGTAATTGTTGCACTTAATTTCACGTAATATATTCCATCAGCGTTAGATTAACTGGAATGGTTAATGATGGCTTTGGATTAATTATAAGGAAACAATCAATGACGGGTATTTATAAAACTAATTAAATATAACAACCTACATTCAAAATAGTGTGTGTGTGTGTGCATGTGTGTGTGAGTATGTGTGTGTATGTATGTGTGAGTATGTGTGTGTGAGTATGTGTGTGTCTGTGTGTGTATGTATGTGTATATGGGTGTGTATCTATGAGTTTTGTTTGTATGTGTGTATGATTATGTGTGTGTTTGTGTGTGTGTGTGTGCATAAGGGTGTGTATGTATGTGTGAGTATGTGTATGTATGTGTGTATGATTATATGTGTGTGTCTGTGTGTTTGTGTGTGTGTGTGTATGATTATGTGTGTGCGTGTATATGTTTATGTGTGTGTATATGGGTGTGTATGTATGTATGAGTATGTGTACGTATGTGTGTATGATTATATGTGCATGTCTGTGTGTGTGTGTGTGTGTGTGTGTGTGCAGAGGTGGGGTGGGTGGCAGAGCTCTTTTTCTTGATGGTTCATAATTCAATGCTTTAAATTTATAAAGAGTATGTGTGAATGTGTGTGCATGTGTGTGTTTATAAACACAGACATAAACATACATATGATTATATATGTATATGTATGTGTGTGTACATGTGTGTGTTTGTTTGTGCATATGTATGTAAATATGTATGCGTGTGTAAATATATATATATACATACATACATACATACATATGTAAATATATATTTGTGTGTGTATTTATGCATATGTGTACAGATGTACACATACACTCACAGATTTTGTAATCATCTTTTCTTAATCCTCCTCCTCATCATCATCATCATCCTTATCATTTTCTTTTTA
Organism: Octopus bimaculoides; assembly: GCF_001194135.2. Taxonomy (NCBI): domain Eukaryota; kingdom Metazoa; phylum Mollusca; class Cephalopoda; order Octopoda; family Octopodidae; genus Octopus; species Octopus bimaculoides. The sequence goes on along the minus strand of NC_068984.1, from coordinate 145,069,289 downwards.
CATCTGCTTTCCCTGTTGGCATGGGTTAGATGGCTCACCACACTCCAAGATACTGACTATCGTTGTCTTGCTTTCCCCTGTCCTATAATATTCAGGCCTTTAAGTTTTCTGCCTTTCGACTTCTTTGGAATTTGTAGACCCCTTCATTTCTTTCTTTGTAGTTCTCAGTGCTCCTGTGGCTTCAAGTCTTGTTTAGGACCAAATCATTTAATACAAAAGTCATTTCCCTCCTTATCATCACTCCTTCAACTTAGAAATAAAACAAGGCTCCCAACAAGTATCATAGCAGGAGTGGGGTGGGTTTGGGGACATCGGCGCTTGGGAAAGGTTTTATAGGAGCAGCACCTTTGGGCCTGTTATATAAACTAGTGGGAGCTTGGGGGGCCTGAGAGGGAGAGGTAAAAACTCAAGGAGGGGCCCAGTCAGCACACACTCAAGCTACACTGCTGCAACCTGTTCTTTCATTATGTCCCTCTTTATTCTAATTTCTACCTAAATTTCCCAACAGCAAATGACTATGTTATGAGGGGGTGCTGAATAGTTCCTGGCTTAATGGGTGTCACGAAAGGCCTGGTTGGAGGCCCAACCTTCTGAGTTCTTTTACAGGGTTTAGAAAAACTGAAGGACTGCTGCAATAAGTGTGTGAACCTGAGAGGGGAATTTGTTGAATGAAATCCTAACCAGCTGATCCTCCTCTGTTTTCTGTTACCCACAGACAGGAACTTTTCAGTGACCCTCATATATGGAGTATTGTAAAGGGATTTAGGGAAGGCATTGGCTTTCCATGTCACACTAAGTTATTTAATTACGGGGCAAAAAGAGAACCAGAGACTAAGTGGACATTACTGGAGGAGACTGATGGCATCATAGTCTGTATGTGTTTGTGTGTGTGTATTAGGTAGGGAAGCATGGTCTGGGGTTGTCATGGAGATGATGATGCTGACAAAGATGACAGTGATGACATCATCAGTGACAATGATGAATACGATCATGAAAATGAGAAAGATGAAGACAATGGCAGTTCTAGAAATGATGATGGCAATCATCATAGTCATCATCATCATCATCATCATGGGTGAGTGGTAAGGAGTTTGCATGCCAGCCACATGGTTCCAGGGTGGCACTTTGAGCAAGTGTCTTCTACTGTAGCCTTGGGATGACCAAAGCCTTGTCCGTGGATTTTGTAGATGGAAACTGAAAGAAGCTCGTCATGTGTGTGTATGTAATATATATATATATTTACATGTGCATATTTATATATATATATTTACATATATATATATATA
>NC_068984.1:145067642-145067985 GCF_001194135.2 Octopus bimaculoides | reverse complement strand
GAAGAACAATAAGTAGTGGTGCCAATTCATTCCATTAAAATTCTTCGAGGCTGTGCCCCAGCATGGCCACAGTCTAATGACTGAAACGAGTAAAAGATGAGAGATAAAACAATTGGAGCACCACCACGATCACCTTCAGTACCACCACAATCAACAGCAACAACAACAACAACAACAAGATGACCATCAGACATGTATCTGATATGTTGAACTCTGCCTCTCCACATCGATTACTGGACGTTAGCAAATGTCAGTGATGATCTTTATCAAGGTTTTAGACAATGTAACATCACTGCCATCATCATCATCATCATCATCATCATCATCATCATCGTCATCATCA
>NC_068984.1:145063904-145067632 GCF_001194135.2 Octopus bimaculoides | reverse complement strand
TATATATATATATATGTATATATATTTCTGTCTGTGTTTGTTCCTCTGCCACCATTTGACAATCAGTGTTGGTTTGTTTACACCCTCACAACTTAGTGGTTCAGCAAAAGAGACTGATAGAAGAAGTACAAGGCTTTTAGGAAAGCAAGAAGAACAATAAGTAGTGGTGCCAATTCATTCCATTAAAATTCTTCGAGGCTGTGCCCCAGCATGGCCACAGTCTAATGACTGAAACGAGTAAAAGATGAGAGATAAAACAATTGGAGCACCACCACGATCACCTTCAGTACCACCACAATCAACAGCAACAACAACAACAACAACAAGATGACCATCAGACATGTATCTGATATGTTGAACTCTGCCTCTCCACATCGATTACTGGACGTTAGCAAATGTCAGTGATGATCTTTATCAAGGTTTTAGACAATGTAACATCACTGCCATCATCATCATCATCATCATCATCATCATCATCATCGTCATCATCATCATCATCATCATCGTCATCCTTATAATCACCCCACCCCTACCTCCAACATCATCACAATCATCATCAACACCACCTTGAAAATGACAATATCATCACCCCACCACTACCATCCAACATCATCCTCATCATCATCATCATCATCATCATCATCATAAATATCACTGTCTCTAACCATCATCTCTGCTACCATCAAAACCATTGAGATTAGTCTTATTGTGACAAATAAATTAAAGAGCCCCGTAAGTGGTTACATAACCTGATGAAAACAGTAGCCAAATCTTCCTCAAATTACACCATAAAAAAAAAGAGAGAGAGAAGAGCGTAATGGATAATGTGGTCATACGCACACTTCGAATGACCGGTCGAGTGCTAATGGACTGGTGGTTAGAGAGACACACTCACGATCTTCTGGTCATGGGAGAGGGATCCAGTCGATTAGATCGACCCCAGTACACAACTGGTACTTAATTTATTGACCCTGAAAGGATGAAAGGCAAAGTTGACCTCAGCTGAATTTGAACTCAGAATGTAAAAACAGATGAAATACCACTAAGCAATTTTGCCCGGTGTGCTAACGTTTCTGCCAGCTCATAGCTTTGTGGCTGATGTATATTATCTCAGTAACAGCATCACATCGCTGTGGGAGGTGGTACATCAATGATATTTTTGAGCAGCAGATGATTACATGAGTTGTGTCCTCCGAGGAGAGTGACATAGTCTACATTCACAGTTGCATCTTGGGAGCTTAAGAACTTCTAAGTAAGTGCATGTGTGTGTTTGTATACACATGTATATAAGCACATATGCATATGTGTGTGTATGTGTATATATATATATATATATACACACACAAAAATACACATATACTATGGTAAGCTGCCAACATTTCAACAATCAATTTGATTAGCTGCTAGAATTTTAGAAACCAGCTTCTATACAAATGATGCTAAATTCAGCCATAAAATCTCACCTCATTAAAACATCACTTCATTAATATAATACTAAAATTGGTAAAATACAGTTATTAGCAAGTAGTTTAGAAGACTGGTGGAGTTTATTTGTTGTAAAGGTTGTGGAATGTAATGTTTGGTCATCTTGGTTCTTTGTCTGAGAAACAAGACAGAAAGTAGTGCTAAAGCTGATGTTTGGTGAGGAAGACTGTTTTAGTGGTAGAAGGGATTGCTAAGATAGAGGATCCTGTTTTTCAAATAGAACAAACCATGGACCCAGAGGCCTGGAGATTGCTGGGAGACACTATATATATATATATATATATATATATATATATATATATATATATGCAGATATATTTCTTTAAATACAGGGTGTGGTAAATAAATTGTTGTCTAAATTACGCAAAAATGAAAATAACAGTGACATCTCATTTTAACAGATATATTTACCAAAATTACATTAAAATATTTTGAAATACTAAAGAGTAAATTTATGCAATAAAATTATCATTGGCTTCATCTACGGCCTCCAAACGACTTCAGAATCTGCAACTCTTTTGGATGGTCTCCTTGTTTAAGTTGGTGAATGCTGCCATAGTCTTTGCCTTCAGTTCATCTTCGATGTTACAAGGAGTTTTATTGGTCTCTCCATTCATCTGCACCCCACATATAATAATCAAGTGGGTTGCAGTCTTGGGAGTTAGGTGGCCAGATGTTAGGGGTGGTGTGGTCACAGAAATTGTCTGACAGCAAGTTTTCTGTGGCATGGTGCAAAGTCCTGTTGTCAGACATAGGGTCTTCCAGTAGCTACCCTTTTGATCCAGGGCAGCACTACCTCCTCCAGGCACTTGGTGTAGGCCTCCATGTTGAGTCTGAGGCCATGAGTGAAGATGAATGGAGACATAATGTTGTCATCACTAGTGATCACTCCAGACATGATGTTGACTGGATGTTTGATTTAATCACTCTCGGTACATGTTTTGGAGACCTGGCAAGCCAAAAGTTGTTCTGTGTGTTCACCATCTTATCTTGGCAGAAATTTTTCTCATCTGAGAAAAACCAAAGCATGTTTGGTTGGAGAGGATGCTTGAGTTCAAAAGCTTCATAACACGGTCTTTCCTCTTGTCCTTGAAGGCTTAGGATAAAAATTAGCCCTTCCTCATCTTCTATGAGGAATACCGAATGTCTTCATGCACTACCTGCCCGATAAGAAACTCATAGACTCCCATGTCCCTGGTAATGGACCTGATTGACTCGGAGGGGTCATTGTCAATCATGGCCTGGATCTCACCAACAAATTCAGTTCTTTTCTTATCAGAATGATCAGAGTGTCCCTATGTCATGGGGACATAAACACACTAACATCAGTTGTCAAGCAATGGTGGGGGGACAAACACAGACACACACACATATATACAACGGGCTTCTTTCAGTTTCCATCTACCAAATCCACTTACAAGACTTTGGTCAGCCCGAGGCTATAGTAGAAGACACTTGCCCAAGGTGCCACACAGTGGGACTGAACCCGGGATCATGTGGTTGCTAAGCAAGCTATTTACCACACGGCCACTCCTGCGCCTATATAATATTCACAGTGAACATCTCTTGGATATTTATTGCTTTTGTATTTGAATTCAACTTTTGTTATTGATTTGTCTGTGCATACATACATGCACACACACACACACACATGCACACACACACACACACACACACACACGCACACACACACATATATGGGCATGGTTGTAATACTAGGTTTTGTCCTTCAAAACGACAGAGCTTTGTCTATTGTTTCCATACTGTTATTACATATATTTGATGTATGTTTTAAAGTTATTGAAAATGCAGAGATTATCCAGGCTTTGGTTTTCTTTTCGTTTCCTTCAATGCTTCCAACAGTTACTTCATTTATATTAAACTATTTCACAGTTTGTCTCAGGCCCTTTCCATTTTCAAAATTGATTTTATATGTTATTTTCCATTTCTAGAGAAATCAATTTTCTTCGTATCTGAAACTCAATTATTCAATTTCCAAAGTATTCAGCACAATTAATATAAAAACACTTCCGCTTCGACTCAGAGTGTGGTCTTCCTCGCTATCAAACTTGTGTAATAAAAACCAATCAAGTGGTATTGCTCTGTGAGTAAAAAATAAAAAATTACTGACAGAAATCAGAATTGTTATAAAATCAACCGAGGCCAACCATATATCATGTAAGTTGAGAGAAAATTCTCTGTGTGTGGATATATATATATATATATATATATATATATATATA
>NC_068984.1:145062420-145063714 GCF_001194135.2 Octopus bimaculoides | reverse complement strand
TAAATATATATATATATACATACATACATACATACATACATACATACATACATACATCCATACATACATACATGCATACATACATGCATGCATACATACAAAATGTCCTGTTGTTGATGTTGAAATTCCAATGAAGGAGCCTCGGATCTTGGTCAGAAACCAGCTCTTTCTCCATTGGCAGGAAATTTTGAAATAAAACTGAATAATGTATAAATATATGTATGTATATATACATATATATGCATATATATGCATATATATGTGTGTGTGTATATATATATATATATATATATATATGTTATTTAAAAGAGTTCCAACTCTGTCTGTTTTTTATGTTTTATTTATATTCTTATAAAATTAATGTGGGATATGGAATATGGAATATATAATATAAATAGTAAAATGAAATGAAGTATTGAATGTCTTATTGAATATATGAAATATTGAGTATTAAATATAGAGTATTAAATATATAAGGACTAGTATACTTTCTTGCCTCATAGCATTCATCAAGGTCCTGTCTGACAGATCTGTCAATGTTTGTCCTCAACCCCCACTTGATAACCATGGTTAGTTTGTTTACATCCCTGTAATTTAGTGTTTCAGCAAAAGAGGCTAGCTGAACAAGTACCAGACTTTAAAAAATAATTACAGGTGTCAATCTAGCCAATCAAACTGTCCAAGACGGTGCCCCAGCATGGCCACAGTCCAATGACTGAAACAAGTAAAGGATATAAGAGATATGCAATGCAACTGTGAGCCCCCACCACCCTCTCACCCCCAAATCTTTATTTCTGAAATATTCTTCTAAATATTCTTGACCCTTTTGTCCATTATGCTCCTTTTTAAAATGCTAAATTTTCCATTTGTTGAGGATATTTTAGCTGCCATTTTTAGCATGGTCGATTTTTGACTGAAATGAATCTAAAACTGATGGAAGAATCTTATTTATTTTTCCGCAAAGTCACAGTCCACCTTGACCTTGGCAAATACTGTAACGAAATTTGCTACAGCAATATTAGTTCTTGTAATTATTTTCATTAGTTCTTTTAATTATTTTCATTAGTACTTTTATTTATTTGTTAGTACTTTTATTTATTTGTTAGTACTTCTATTTATTTGTTAGTACTTTTATTTATTTGTTAGTACTTCTATTTATTTGTTGGTACTTTTCCTTATTTGTTAGTACTTTTATTTATTCTTCGCCAGTGTCATGGTCCACCTTGACATTGGTAAATACGGTTATGAAGTTTGCTACAGCAGTGTTAATATTTCTGTTCTGATATCAGTTGTA
>NC_068984.1:145057265-145061917 GCF_001194135.2 Octopus bimaculoides | reverse complement strand
CTCCTCCTCCTCCTCCTCCTCCTCCTCATCATCCTCCTCCTCATCATCATCATCATCATCGTTGACAAAGGGCCTCTCACTCAGAGTAAAAGGTAGACTGTATGACACATGTGTACGAACAGCCATGCTACATGGCAGGGAAGAATGGTCCATGACTGCTGAGGACAAGTGTAAGCTTGCAAGGAATGAAGCCAGTATGCTCCGCTGGATGTGTAATGTCAGTGTGCATACTAGACAGAGTGTAAGTGCCTTGAGAGAAAAGTTGGACCTAAGAAGCATAAGATGTGGTATGCAAGAGAGATGACTGTGCTGGTATGGTCATGTGGTACGAATGGATGAGGATAGCTGTGTGAAAAAGTGCCACACCCTAGCGGTTGAGGGAACTTGTGGAAGAGGTAGACCCAAGAAGACCTAAGATGAGGTGGTGAAGCACGACCTTCGAACATTAGGCCTCACCAAGGCAATGACTAGTGACCGAGACCTTTGGAAATATGCTGTACTTGAGAAGACCGGGCAAGCCAAGTGAGACCATAACCTGTGGCCTATGCCAGGGGTGTAACCAGCCCACTTATGCGCACTTTTCCTTCATTGGACACTAAAGTCTGCCAGTACCGCCTGACTAGGCCTCATGCCGATGGCACGTAAAAGCACCCACTACACTCTCAGAGTGGTTGGCATTAGGAAGGGCATCCAGCTGTAGAAACTCTGCCAGATCTGATTGGAGCCTGGTGAAGCTATCTGGTTGATCCGATCAATGGAACAGCCTGCTTGTGAAATTAATGTGCAAGTGGCTGAGCACTCCACAGACACATGTACCCTTAACGTAGTTCTTGGGGAGATTCAGTGTGATACAGTGTGACAAGGCTGTCCCTTTGAAATACAGGTACAACAGAAACAGGAAGAAAGAGTGAAAGAAAGTTGTGGTGAAAGAGTACAGAAGGGGGTCGCCACCATCCCCTGCCGGAGCCTCGTGGAGCTTTAGATGTTTTCGCTCAATAAACACTCACAACACCCAGTCTGGGAATTGAAACTGCGATCCTACGACCACGAGTCCGTTGCCCTAATCACTGGGCCATTGCACCTCCACGAACACATTACTAATATTATAATGAAGTAACTAATCAAAATTTAACAGATCAAAACGAATATTTATTCATTACTTTTCGTAAATGCTATAAAATATTGAGCCAAAGATATTCATCATCACCACCACCACCACTACCACCATCATCATCATCATCATTTAACATTCGTTTTCCATGCTGGCATGGGTTGAATGGGTTGGTAGGATACAGCAAGCTTCAGCATGGCTTCTAAGGCTGGATGCCCATACCAAAGCAGCCACAGGAGCTCAGCAGAGCTCTGCAGCTGACTACAATGGGATAAGCCAAGAATATCACATAGATTAAACTGTAGGTCAAACAAAGGTGAGAGCTTCTAGACAATCACTCAACCTGCTAGAAATAGTAGTCAAAATCTCTTGGAAATTACATCCTCATCATCTTAAAAGAGAAAAGACACAATAAAGAATATAGTTAATCTTTGAGATGGTCACAGCAGGACTGTCTTTGATGACAGATCTCATCTAACAGAGACTAAACAACAACAACAACAACCAATACAATAGGTCAATTGTAATCTTGGTTAAATTAAGACTAAAATCGAAATCTCTTGACCAAATCTCTTCAAATAAAATTATTTATTTTCTTTAATATTTAAATATTTTGATTGTAGACTTGCATTGTTGAAGAACGCTGGGAATATTAAGGTAGTTTTCAGTTTCCGAATATATTTTTCTAACTTTGGCATTTAATCAATATTTGATACTTTATGGCCAGAAAAGTACCGATACTTCTATTGATTAATGGAAAACACTATTGGTTCTATCGATAAACCATTGAATAAATTGCCCAATTACTTTGTAATAATTCCATATACACATACATATATACATACATGTGTATAAATATATATATATATATATATATATATATATATATATATATATATATATGCACACATACATACATATACATGTGAACACATGTATGTATGCATGTAGTTATCTCTCATTCTCTTTCTTCCTCTCTTACCATGTATGTATACGTGTGTGTGTGTGTGTTGTTAGCACCATCACTTCAATGTTCTTCAGTTACTTCCTTGATTACGTGCCAAAATGAATGTTTTGTCTCTTGGAGATTTCATGGTTGTTGCTTAAGCTTAAATCTACAGTTTTCATTTATTTCCATTTTGGCATGAAAAATTTCTCCAAGAACAATCTTCAAAAGAGGATGAAAGGATTGTGAACAAGAAAGAGATCAGAGATGTTACTATTAACACTCGTATATACACTTTCATTTAAAATTAGATATTTTCTTCGTTGGTGTGATGTGAGAGATTCTGCGTACTGAGAGACGGCTGTAGACAAAGCCAAACTCAAATTCTATGGAGAATTTGGTGAGATTAACAACAAAATATCAGGTCAAATGTTTGTTTGAATCTACTAAAATGTTTGCATGGAATAGTCATGGTTTTACTGACGAAGGAGAATTAGCAATTGAGGAAGGAATTACACAAAGTTGATCCATTCAGTAGGGCAGTGCTTCTCAGCCCTTTTTCCCCACCGGATGCCTTTGATTCCCATTTCATTCTGATGCTCCCACCCCAAAGCCATTTGATGTTTAAAAACTCGTTTTATAGATACTTCTTTAAAAAATTTCTATTTTGCTTTTCATACATCAACTTATGTAGGTTAAACTATGTAAAATGTTAGAGAAAGAAATTTAGTTGTTTCTTGCAATACAAACATTTAAAGCAAGACTTTTTTTCATTAACCCTTAAAATACTTCTTGTGAAATCCCCAATTTACTATTTTGCTTTTGTGGGGATACCCCAGAATCTTCAAGAGATCCTGATTGAAAACTATTACTATAAAGCAGTGGTTCCCAAACTTTCCTGGGCTGCTGCCCCCTTAACACCCAGGCCACATCCTTAGTGCTCCCACCCCGACTAACCATCACAAACATAGACCTCTTTCTGAAACAAATTCAAAGCAACAGTATTTCACAAATAAAACTTAACCTAATGAACCCATTATTTTGTTGTTTTTACATGAATCGCTACCTTATTACAGCCCCACTTTTTACATGAATCGTTACCCTATTATCACCCCCATTTTTCTTCAACGCCACCTTGGAACTTTCCACCACCCCCAGGGGGCAATACCACCCACTTTGGGAACCACTGCTATGGAAGATAGTCAGCTATATAGTTGAAGAGGAGCCACTAAAGGTTTGAAAGAAAGAAAAAATAACTTAAACAATTTATCTATAGTCACTGGTATCTGGTAAAGTATCCAGATATATGCTAACCATACTTGTACAAGGAGAGATGTAAAATGATAATGATGGTATTGGTGGTGGTGTTGGTGGTGATGATGATGATGATGAAGAAGTTGATGATGGTCATGATGATGATGGAGGTGGTGCTGGTGTTGTTGCTGGTTCAAAACTAATCCTTCTTCTTTACATATAATCCACATGTAAAAACTTCAAACAAATTCTTTTATAATTTTTTATGGCAAACCTGCTTGAAACCCCACTTCTATGATATAAAATCTCTTGTTTGAAAGCGTTTATCTTTAAATTAAAACATTCTGTCATAATTGTATGTGAGAATCTTTTAAGACATGTCACAACCAGCAGCTTGTTAATGAAAATGTTCATTATTTTACAAAAATTGATTAAAATATATGGATTGTGCATTTCATAGAGAAATGCGGTAATGGCAATATTTAATTTACATAAAAATACCTTTAAAAAATAGGTTTTATGTCAAAGAATCACCACCAGAATTGGTTTTAAGCAGATTGGTATCAAAAAGCAGTTAAGAGGATCTGCTAAGAACGTCTTTATATGTAGTTTATATCAAGACAAGATGGATTGGTCTCAATATTCATTGCTACCACTACTATCATCACCACCACCACTATTGTCATCTTCGTCATCTTTATTTTCATCTGTTTTACTCTGCACATATTGGTATGACTAGCCTATGTCCATCTACACCAGATACTTTTAGGACCTCATCTGATGGTTCAAGTTATTTTCTTCAAGCCCTTAATCACCCTTTCAATCGCATGGCCATCCTTTAATTGGTCCCTGCCTAATATCATATATTGCTCTTCCACTCTTTCTCCTATTCTTTTCCAGGAATGTCACTTAAGCTTTTATGGCTCCATCTACCCTACCATTCCACCACAATGTCACTTACCATCTGCTGGAGCCTGATTCCATCCAAAGACATTGTCTGTGTAGAAAGTTGCTGTCTATGTTATGAGTTTGTAACGACAGAATATTTGATTGGCTGAGAGAAGAACAAAAAAAAAAACAATGTGAGATTCATATAGGAAAATATTTATTTTATCATTAACAAGAAATGCTGTCATTGCAATGACAATAGATAAAAGAGATTTACAGCAGTCAGTTTGTGTGTGTTGTTGTGAGATGCGTATGCTAACAATGGTAGTGGACTATAGTAATTATTGAATTCCATAGCTGAAGTGAGTGGTGTAAGTTCCTGCAGACGTTTGGTTAGGCTGTGTTACAACTACTAATTACCAGACAAACAATTCATATATATATATATATATA
>NC_068984.1:145055083-145057172 GCF_001194135.2 Octopus bimaculoides | reverse complement strand
ATATATACACCCAATGGTCTGTCAAAGAAAAGGTACCAAAGACAAAATTGTTAATGACATTCCAATATGTTGTTTATCCCAAAATTGCTTATTTGTTGTTGTTTTTTTATAATAACTGGGTTTCTAATGAGTTAAAAGTAAAAAAAAGTTCTTCATGTGTTTGTCAAGTACCTGAATGGTTAGTTGCTTGCTGACGTCATCAATCCCTGACAAGTTCTTGTTTCATGTTTATGATTGCTTCCACATCTGGACACAGTGGTTTTGGATTCAATTCCTGAGTAGTGAGTTGGTGGTTGGCACTTTGCTGCCATTCCTGCTACAAGTCCGTCTTGTTGTTTTTGTCATAGACATCACCTGAGTCTCATATGACCAAGAGATCTTTCAGCTTGCTCTTCTTAGTCCACTGTCTCTAATCACTGGTCAACACAGGCTGTTCCGTTGATCGGATCAACTGGAACCCTCATCGTTGAAACCGACGGAGTGCCATGACAATATAATGTCTGTGTAGTTATTACAGTCATTGTTGTTACTATTATATAACATCTTTATAATAATGGTAACAGATGTTCTCATTATTGATTCCATTCTTTTATTAGAAGCGGAATTTACTGCCGTTTTTGTTATTGTCTATTTTATTCTTATACTTGTATTGGTGTTAATGTTGTCGTTGTTATTACTGCTTTTCTGGCAGTTTTTTTGTGGTTCTTGTCATCCAATCACAAGTTGGCCTTAATCATGCAGGCCTATTAATAAAAACGGAATTTCAGCCACAACTACACCATCTTTCACCAAATGTATAAGGAATTCTCAGGACTTTGTTAAATAATCCTTTCTACTAAAAGCACAAGGCCTTTCCTTCTCTCTCTCTCTCTCTTTCTCTCCCTTTCTCTCTCTTTCTCTCTCTTTCTCTCTCTCTCTCTCTCTCTCTCTCTCTCTCTCTCTCTCTCTCTCTCTCTCTCTCTCTCTCTCTCTCTCTCTCTATCTCTCTATCTATCTATCTATCTATCTCTGCTCTGTCAAGCATCTCCCACACATTTCATAACTAAACAACCACCACTTCTCAATTTTATTATACCACTTTCCTTTTTTTATGGCTATAAATTTATTAAAAATATCAAATTGCAAATTTAAAGACATTTGAATTATGTTACAACTTTTGGAGTTCAGAATAAAGTAAAGTAAAAAAGCTGTTGGGTTTATACCTCAAAAATAAACAATAATTTCTACTTGGCTGCTGTCATCATCTGAGAACAGAATTGGCACATGTTATATTCCTTCCTTCCTGGAACCAATCTGTATTTGTCCATTCCTATTGCTTGACAAATGTATGTATGTATGTATGTAGGTAGGTATGTATGTATATATATATGTATATATGTATGTATGTGTGTATGTATGTATGTATGCATGTATGTATGTATGTATGTATGGCCTTACTCTGTCAGTTATGATGATGAGGATTCCAGTTAATCCAGTTAACAAAACAGCCATCTTATAAAATTAATGTGTAAGTGGCTGAGCACTCCACAGACGAGTGTACTCTTAATGTGATTGTTGGGGAGATTCAGTGTGACATAGAGTGTGACATGGCTGACCCTTTGAAATACAGGTACAACTCATAATTGCCAACTGAATGGATTGGGACAACATGAAATAAAGTGTCTTGCTGAAGGGCACATTTTGCAGCTGGGTATAGAACCCACGACTTTACAATCACAAGCCAAATACCTTGGTCATTAAACCATGCACTTTCTATACACACATGCATGCTTGCACAGACACACACACACACACACACACACATCTGCATGTGGAAAAAGCAAAATAGGCTGAGAGAGAAAGAAACAGAAAGAAAAAGGAGATGAAGATAAATAGATGTGTGTATGTATGTATATATATATATATATATAGGTTGAGGAGGGTATTGGATTACTTTGCACGAATTTCTACACGGATATTTACCACTGGAATGAAACTACACTTCAAGTACTGTTCTCTCTTTTTTCAGCACATCACACTCTTTACCACTTCATACTAAAAATATCCGCCTATAGATATAATAATAGATTACTTTATTTTTTCTGTCTCC
>NC_068984.1:145053287-145054324 GCF_001194135.2 Octopus bimaculoides | reverse complement strand
AAAACAAATCCAAAAAACTAAAGCTACAAACCAAAATAAAAAAGAAAGACAAAATCCCCGCCACTGCCACTACCTCCACCACCACCACCACCACTACCAGCCAACCTGATTCTCCATTGAAATATTAATGAGGCTATTTTTGGTAACTTATTTCCTGACCTTTCAGACTCACAGTTCAGTGGTTTCTGAAAGAGTATTAAGAAACAATCAATGATAGGAGGGAAATATTATGTGGTGATGGTCACATATTTAGAACTTCCATTGCTGACCTGTAGTGACCAATGAGGCAGCTGTGTTACACGGTCAGAACATGATTTGGTCATTAGTATTAACTAATGGAATCGTTTTTTTTTGTTTTGTTTTGTTTTATCTTTTATATTTTACTTGTCTCAGTTACTAAACTGCAGCCATGCTGGGGCACCACCTTGAAGAACTTTACTCAAACGAGTTGACCCCATGACTTATTGTTATTATTTGTTCTTTTTTAAGCCTGGTACATATTCTATCAATCTGTTTTGCTAAACCACTAAGTTACACAGACATAAATGCACCAACACTATTTGTCAAGCAATGGGAGGGGACAAATACAGACTGAAACACACACACACACACATACAAATGCACGAGTGTATACACACACACACACACACACACACACACAAATGCGTGAGTACGCACACACACGTCGAAAGACACGTGTTGTTATGTCCTGTTATTATTATTTTTATTGTATTTGTGTAACATTGTCGGTTTTTTTCCGTCCATGTTTTTGTATACATTCACTGCTTTCTGCCAAGGAATCTGATGTTCTTAGCTTAGTTTTTCTTGGGGCTGGCCAGATTGGAGCAATCTCAAGTATAATCAGCCAAAATTGCAAAGATAATCTGGAACTCGACTGAGGAAAGAAAACTCAAAATGACCCGTCCTTGTTTTCTTTGTATCGTCTATCTGGATGTTTTGTTGTCCCAGTGAAAGATACACACACATACATGCATGCATACATACATACATACATACATACATACACACACACACAC
>NC_068984.1:145051688-145053187 GCF_001194135.2 Octopus bimaculoides | reverse complement strand
ATATATATATATATATATAGCAATAAGAAAATGGAGGGGAGTAATAGGTGGTATTCATCAACTTATAGACATTATATTATGTCAATTTACTTGTTTATTTACTAAAAGGACAATTATAACAATTTACAAACACATATGACATATTATGTCTTATATCAGTAATCATAAAAATATAACATATAGTAATAGAAATTGGGGTAATATCTTACAGCTGTTTCAGTCCAGAGGTAACATATCTCATTCTATCTATATCACTCCAGTAGGCTGAAGTAATTAGTAGATGAAATAGAGGTACATGGATGTTTCTCTGGGCCTCTTCAGAGATTTTATAAAATACATAAGGTTAAGTTATAAATATAAAAATATAAAAACTCACATAAATATGCATACTTTTACATATACATAGATATACATAAATATACATAAACACATATATGTACATTTAAATGTGCATACATAAATGTCGATATATGTACACAAATGAATAAATTATTATTATTATTATTATTATTAGATGCATTATATTATACATATTAGATAAAATGGAAACAGAAGTATGAAAAAGTCATAAGGAAGTTATAAGAGGAATAATATTGCAATTTATAAAAACAATATATCTTAAAATTCTTTATGCAAGAATGAAACTGTGTATACATGAGGAGGACACATATATACACACATATGCATTAGTTCGTATCATTATAATTCTAACAATAATATCCAAACTTATATATATTTTTACATAAAAACCTTTGAGGTACATACTTATTAGTTGTGTTTGGAATAGAGGATTTATGCATTAGTTCAAATCCTCAATGGAGGATTTATGCATTAGTTCATATCATTATAATCTGCATTTACAAATTTACAAATTACAAGATATAATCAAGTTTTAACTTTACAGCTGTTTCTGATAATTGATAACTGTTTGATATAAATACGCATATTATGCAAATAAGTCCAATATTAAATTGACGTAAAAGGTAAATATAAAAGCAAAGGAAAAATATCAATGAACACAGATCAATCAAAATCCATGTTGCATTAACAAGTCATTGATTATCTGAAACAGCTGTAAAGATAAGACATCATTATGCACACACACACACACACACACACACACACACACACACACATTGTAAGTCTGTATTCCTTATTCAGCACTCAAACAAAATTCTGGTTGTCTACACTTTAAGACAGGTACTCCAAGTTAAACAAGTCCACTGATTCTGAGACTCTATTGACATAAGTGATGTCTAAGTTATTCTGAGAGTAACATATATTGCCAAAGAAGAAGGTGGAGATCCAGTCTAGCACAAGTTTTATACTTGTTACAATTGTTTCTGTAGCACCCTCTTTCAAAATACATCACTTATAAATGGTTAGACGGGATAAAATATTGAATATCCGTCTAGATTTACACCTGGATGAAGGTGAGGATGATGAAGTGATACTTTATCAGTCTAGTTTTATGTAGTTCCACCACGACATGGCGTGGC
>NC_068984.1:145049926-145051651 GCF_001194135.2 Octopus bimaculoides | reverse complement strand
ATAATAATAATAATAATAATAATAATAATAATAATAATAATAAGTCCTTCAGGTTTTGTCACAAGGCCAGCAATTTTTAGGGGGCAGCAGCTAATCAATTTACATTGACCCCAGGATGGGTGTTTTCTAAAACGATAAACAGATAAAAACCCTAACAAGTAGAGATGAGTGCCTTGCTCAAGCATTTTCTGATTTCAATAATGAAATACAGGTTTTCTAAAGCAGTTTTATAATAATTCTACCATCACCACCACTTGTTATTTCTAGTTATGTTAGATTAGTTAACGCTTTGTGTTGTAGTAAATTGATTAACACAGACTTGGCTATTGTTTTTTCTGGCAGAGTATGACTCTGAATTAATTATTTAACAATCTCATTTGCCCATGCCAATTTTATTTGCCCTCTTCCTTTATCCTTGTCATCATCATTATCATCATCATCATCATCATCATCATCATCGTCGTCATCATCGTTTAAGGTCCATTTTTTTGATGCTGGCATGAGTTGGATGATCCAACACGATATTGTTTTGAGCTTAGTCTGGGTGCTAGATTCCAAGGACACAGATCATGTCATATAGCCAGCTGGAGACAATATCGCATGGGGCTAAATTACAGCAACATTCATCCTAAACCAGGACTGCCATGTTAAGTTGGCAAACAATCTTTACTCCAAAATACTGTTGCTGAATATCTCTCATTGTGAGATTTAAAAATAGTAATTTTCTAATACAGAATACAGTTTGATAATAATGAGCTTATTGCGTATAGTGCTCAGGTGCTGCACTACAACTCATCAGAAATAGTAACCAAAACTGCCTGAACAGTATCTAGAATATTCACAGGAAGTGAACAGGGAAAACGTTTTAAAAACAAAAGAAGGAATGGTGTGGGTGGGGGGCGTCGGGTGTACTGTTGGCAAATTTCAGGAAGCATGGAAGCTTTGAAGGATGCAGTGCCTCAACAGCTAATAGCTGATGCAGGTAATTAATTCCATGCTTCAGCAATTCTGAGCATGAAAAAATGTTTGTGAAAGTTGTGGGTATTGTGTTGTTTTTTTTATTTTGTAAGCATGTCCACAAGTGTTTGACATATGGGATTCATGTTGGAAAGATGGTGGATAGTCCCGCGGGTGTCTACCAAGTTGGTTGCCAGGCATCAGAGCTGGCAATATGCAAGCCATCTCTTGAAGAGTATGTCAGACAGCATAACCAAATCCTGAGTATCCTTGCAGATGCATTAAAACATTAACCTAATGATCTTTTATCCCTACATCTGCAAGTTCAGAAGGTTATCTTGCACTGAGGAGGTCAGAATAATACTGGAACTTATTTAGAGTTATCTCTTATACTTACCCACCCCCAAGTGAAAATGATATTAATCCTTGATGTAATGCAATTTATTTTTCTCACTATATAATTATTTCTTACTAGAACAATCGTGCTTGGAACGTTAAAAGCACATCCGAGCGTGATCATTGCCAGAGCCACGGATTGGCTCCCGTGCTGGTGGCACATGAAAAGCACCATTCGAGCGTGATCGTTGCCAGCATCACCTTACCGGTAAATGTCCTGGTAGCATGTGTAAAAACAACATTCGAGCGTGGTCGTTGCCAGAACCGCCTGACTGGCCCTTGTGCTGGTGGCATGTAAAAAACACCCACTGCACTCTTGGAGTGGTTGGCATAAGGAATGGCACCCAACTGTAGGAACTTTGCCAGATCAGA
>NC_068984.1:145049504-145049916 GCF_001194135.2 Octopus bimaculoides | reverse complement strand
TGGTTGGCATAAGGAATGGCACCCAACTGTAGGAACTTTGCCAGATCAGATTGAGCTTGGTGCAGCCCTCTGGCTCACCAGTCCTCAGTCAAACCGTCCAACCCATGCCAGCATGGAAAGCAGACGTTAAACAACGATGATGATGACGATGATGATTTATTAATAATCTATGTAATAATTATATTTTAAAACCAACTGAACTATTCATTTCTTTCTGTCTCTTTAACACCAGCACCATGATGACGATGATGACAACAATGACGACAACAACAACAACCACCACCACCACAATCTGCATCATCATCATCATCATCATCATCATCAGCAGCAGCATTATCATCGTTATCATTAATCATCCTGATGATTATTGCCTTATTGACAAAGGCCTTCTCTGGTGGTGGTGGTGGTGGTG
>NC_068984.1:145045577-145048836 GCF_001194135.2 Octopus bimaculoides | reverse complement strand
TATATATAACGGTACAAAAACGCAATAGAGGACAATAAAATATTCGGACAGACGGATGATACAAAGGCAGACAAGAGATACAACAATTAGAAGGACAGGCAAAAAAGGACGGGTCATTTGTGGCCTTCTTTCCTCAGTCAAGTTACCAGAAGTCCCTACTGTTTCAGGCAGTTACACTTGAGACAGTTCGATCTGGTTGCTCCCAAAAAAATTCTAAGATAAGGGCATTAGATTTTTTTGTAAGAAAGCTAGCGAATGTGTACGACAACATAGACAAAAAATGGAGAACACAATTATGAATACAAACAGCAAGAATACAACAACAGGTGTCTTTTGACTACTGAGAACGAATCTAGTTGAGTTGGCATGTATGAGATGGACATAAGAGGTGTTGGTGGTCAGCAGTCAGGCCAAGAAAGAAAGATCATGGCTGGCTGGACACCGGTCATGTGGAAGGAGGAGAGTAGGGTTGAAGGATTAGAAAAAAATCAGAGACAGAGGGAGAGGTACAGGGGAGATAAACGAGGAGGAAAAGTGGGAGTTAAAGAAAGAGAGGGCCAAGAAATGTGAGAGAGAGAGGGGAGTGAGAAAAAGAAGAGGAAGAAAGTATGAGAGGAAGATTGAGTAAAAGAGTTGTAGAAAATTTAGAAACATATTTACTATAAGGTGAGCACAAGTGTATATATATTAAGTTGAGGCAAAAAGCACCATTTGAGCGCGATCGTTTCTAGCTTCGCCTTACTGGCACTTGTGCCGGTGGCATGAGAACAAAACATTGGACTGACTCCTGTGCAGGTGGCACGTAAAAAACACCATTTGAGCATAGCCACTGCCAGTACCGCCGGACTGGCCCCCATACCGGTGGCACGTAAAAAGCACCCACTACACTCTCGGAGTGGTTGGCGTTAGGAAGAGCATCCAACTGTAGAAACTCTGCCAGATCAGATTGGAGTCTGGTGTAGCCATCTGGTTCGCCAGTCCCCAGTCAAATTGTCCAACCCATGCTTGCATGGAAAGCAGACGTTAAATGATGATGATGATGATGATATATATATATATATATATATATGCGTATATTTATATATAATTTATATTATTATATGATCGAACGCCATGCATCCGTTTCCAAGTAAGTTTTCTCTCTCTATATATATATGTATATACATACATATATATACATAATATATATCATATATTATATATATATATATAACACATATGCACACACACACTTACACATGCACACACACATACACAATTACACATACTAACACAAACAGATACCTAAATGTGTGGGTGTGTTCACCGTATGTCTTCACAAGATCGACTCTCTTTTAACTGGCCAATTCCCTTGACATCAGTATTGACCACAATATGGAGAAGGTCAAAGATTTGTCCACAAGTCCCAGGAGGAATATCCATTCCTGTAAATATGTCATCTGCAATATTATGATATCTGCTTATGATATTTAATGTCTTCAAATACATCAGCAGATATATTCTATAAGTCAGAATGGTTTTTATGGGAATTCCATATGCGTTGGTGGCCTGTTGATCAGTTTGATTGGCTAAGAAGTTTGCTTCTCAACCACATGGTTCCAGGTTCAGTCCTACTTGGGCAAGTGTCTTCTACTATAGCCTTGGGCTGACCAAAGCCTTGTGAGTGAGTTTGGTAGTTGGAAACTGAAAGAAGCCCCCACCCATTCCAGCATGGAAGGCAGTTGTTAAACGATGATGATGATGATGATGATGATGATGATACATGTATATATATATTCTTTTATTCTTTTACTTGTTTCAATCATTTGACTGCGGCCATGTTGGAGCACCGTCTTTAGTCAAAAAATCGCCCCTTGGACTTATTCTTTATAAGCCTAGTACTTATTCTATCGGTCTCTTTGCTGAACTGTTAAGTTACAGGGACGTAAACACACCAATGTCGGTTGTCAAGCAATGGCGGAGAAATAAACACAGACACACAAATACATATATATATATATATATATATATATATATATATATATATATATATATATATATATATATATATATCATCATCATCATCATCATCATCATCATCATATATATATACATATGGTGGGCTTCTTTCAGTTTCCATCTACCAAATCTACTCACAAAGCTTTGGTCAGCCCCTGAGGCTATAGTAGAAGACACTTGTGCAAGTACATATAAATATATAAATATGTATATAAATAAATAAAGCAGGGTACCAGAATATTGCTTGCTAGAAAGAGGAGTTAACACTCCAAAGCCACAAATTACTCAATATCAAGAAAACACACATAGTGAATACGAAAAACATAATAAAATAGGGCTCACCTTGTATGAATCACAAAGCAAGAACAGGGTCCTGGTATCAATTGGTTTCGCTTTTTGTGCATTAGTAATTAAGGCTCATCAGCCAAGTGCGTGTTTATCTTCGTTTCTATGTTTGGCCCCTTGCCACCATCACTTGAACTGGTGTTTACATTCCCATAACTTAGTGGTTCAGCAAAAGAGAATGATAGAATAAGTATCAGGCTTACAAGGAAATAAGTACAGGAGTTGATTCCTTCAACTTAAAATTCTTCAAGAAGGTGCCCCAGCATGGACACAGTCTAATGATGGAAGCAAACAAATGATGACAGTGCGACCTTAGACAAGATAATCAACTCCACTTTGACGGTTTTGTGTCGACAATTCTTGTGTTTTTCCATGGGGTGAAGACCATGGCAGCAGATGACATTGTGACCTGTGTTGCAGGAATTGGATTCAAGTGGGGGAGAGGCGGAAGGGGGTTGTGCAATGTAAGCCTTATTCTCTCGCTCAGCACCGCCCCTTATCGTCTCTTGGATAAGTAGCAAAAGCACTAAAGGCCTCGTCTACCTTGGGTCCATTGGGAATCTCTGCGAATGACCTTGTTTCCAGTCATGGGGCTTTGATCATGCACTTACTGGATCGGGATTGACCTGGGGAAAAACAGTTTCTACAACAACACCAACAACAATTGCAAGGGGACTCTCCAGGTTGAGCTGCTGTTTCTCTGCATTGAGAGACCACAGCTGCTGTAGTATGGCCATGCAATTAGAATGTCACAGGTAAGGATCACAGGACAGATTCCTTAAACCGAACCAACTGGCAGGAGACCTAGGGGCAAACCGAGAATGAGACAGTAGGTTGATATCTATGGTCTCAGTTGGTGAAACTTAGGAATCCAGCAGAGAAACCTAGTGAGGTTTGCTTCTGGTAGAAGCATACA
>NC_068984.1:145044721-145045016 GCF_001194135.2 Octopus bimaculoides | reverse complement strand
GGGGGGGGAGATGCCTGGAGATTCTAACCCTGTGACATTCTCAGAAATGGTGGGTGGGAAAGATGGATGGGTGGATGTTCCAGAATGGTGGCTTGATGGGGGAGAAGGGATTTAAAGCTGTGAAATAAACTGAAGTTTGGATTGGTCATTAAATGTTGTATTTAGATTTTAATTAAGATAAACATTTCTATTTCTAAATTAATGCTATTAATTTAGAAATATAGCTTTGTGTGTGTATGTGCATGTGTGTGTGTGTGTGTGTGTGTGTGTGTGAGTGCATGTGTGTATTTGTGTG
>NC_068984.1:145044375-145044711 GCF_001194135.2 Octopus bimaculoides | reverse complement strand
TGGGTATGTGTATGTATATGTGTGTATATCTGTGTGTGTTAGAGACTGTGTGTCTATGTGTATGCATATATATATATATGTTTCTGCTTGTAGGTATATGTCTGTGTATGGTTATGTGTATGCCTGTGGGTATGTCTATGTAGATGAGTTATGTGTGGGCCTTTGTCGATTGTGTTGGTCTCTGAAGACCTGTAAAGGCCATGTGTACAGCTTCTTTCTCTGCATAAAACCAATAGAAAACAAATATGGTTTCTACGTGTGGATATGTGTATATATACATTCATAGTACATGTACGTAAATGTACATATATATATATATATATATATATATATATA
>NC_068984.1:145040933-145041574 GCF_001194135.2 Octopus bimaculoides | reverse complement strand
ATATATATATATATATATATAAACACGCTCACATTCATACCTGTCTACCTACATATTAATGTATGTATATACCTACCCACCTGTCTGTCTGTCTGCTACCTGTCTAGCTACACACCTACTTACTAGTCTGTCTGTCTGTGTCTCTACACACACACATGTGTGCGTATGTGTATGTATCCATGGGTATACATTCATCACCCCCCACAAACACACATTATGTGTGTGTGTGTGTGTGTGTGTGTGTAGATCTTTTTAGTTGGCTGTATGTCTGTTTATTTGCACTATATATATTTTTTTCCATTTTTCTCTATTTTTCTTTATTATTTCCAATCAAGTAAGTAGCAGTCACATAATGGCAGGGTACATCGGTTCAATCCTCCCTCACTTTCCTCCTCACATACTTGACCTTGTCTCTGTTTACAACTAATCAATAGATTATTGTCAATCCAGACATCTCTGCCAGGCTGTAAACAAGTTGGATTCACAACCACATGGCTCAGAGTTTGAACTCTCTGCACCGCAGTTTGGCAAATGTTTATAACCTTGGGCTTAACTACACACATACACACATGCTAAGATATATATATCTATCTATCTATATATATATATATATATATATATATATATATATATATATATAT
>NC_068984.1:145038118-145040460 GCF_001194135.2 Octopus bimaculoides | reverse complement strand
TGTGTGAGTACCATAGACTTGAACGATAGAAATTCTCCCTATACTTTTATGAGATACTTTTGAATCACAGGTACTTGATTTTTTTTTTCTTAAAGGGGAGAATTACTATTTTATTTAAAATGTAATATTAATCTTCATCATTTTAATGGAAAGGCAGAAAAACACACAGAGAGAGACTATCTCTTTATAGATGAAGATCATTTACAATGGGAGGAGTTGACTCTCATAAGAGTGAAAAAACAAACAACAAATGGGTTGTACCTTATAATGAAACTCTTTTAAGAGCATTTAAATGCCACTGCAATGTTGAAATCATTGCCTCCGTGAGGTCAATTAAGTCCGTCATCAAGTACATGCTTGGACTGTATATTGGACTGTCCAAAGTAGTTGCATCCATTTGGGGATTTTCAGTTCATGAAAGAACATCTGCAATAGTGAGGCTCCCAAATTCACCTCCCAGATGAACAAAAAATATTGCTCAGAAACTATGAGGATATATATGTCATATGTCAATGAACGACATACGAGAACAACATTGACAGAATTCCTTTCATCGTGCATCGATGATAACTTTGCAAAAACATTACTTGATGCTGAAGTATCCATCTATTTCACATGGAACAGCAAGCAGTAACAAAAAAAAATGACAAAGAAGAGAAAAAGTTGAAGGCCATTTGAATGTTTTCAAAGAAGAAACATTTAGTTGTTCGAAAATATAAGGACACAGATCGTGTCGTATAGCCAGCAGGAGACGATGTCTCCTGGGGCTAAATTACAGCAACATTCGTCCTAAACCAAGACTGCCATGTTATGTTGGCAAACAATCTGTGAGCGTTGGTGTCGAGAAGAGGTACCAAACATGCAATCGTCTCTGTGAGGAGAAATAATTGGCTAAAAGTTAACCACTACAGCTGGTATTCGTTGTCATGGAGAGGGTCTTTGATAAAGTGCCATGCTTTGTAATCAAACGAAATTAGGTGTAGATGAATGACTTGTGAAGGCTGTGCTAGCTATATTCAAACACGTATTTTAACGTGTATAAGGAAGCCAATTTTGTCAAAAATTAGGTTTAAAAAAATGGAAGTTTTTTTATACATGGATAGGTAATATTATAATCCCTTACAAAACTATTTTTTCCAAATTTTAAGCCTCAAAAATTAGGAGGTCCCTTATACACGTTAAACTACGGTAGTTTTATTCACATAAAGAATCTCAATTTAATTGTAAGAAAACAAGAAAAAATGGGACAGACGATGGGTGGTGAGTAACGGGTTGCACACCTGAATGGCATGTTATTCCAATTTTGTGGAGGAAATTGGTAGTGGTGGGCCAAAGAACACCTGAGATCACGACAGCTACTCGACTCAAGCTGATAGCGGGCCGGCTCCCTAAATTTGTTTATTTAGTTCATGGCTTTAAAAAGAGGGCGGAAAAGTTACAATAAATGTTGAAAGGATTTGAATGGCCAAAGGGAGATAACTATGAAAGTATCTGTTGTTGAAGCCAAAATATGGAGAGAAAATTGATAAGAGCGAAGTTGAGTTATCGTCGCCGTTTTTGTCTTCTATGACCGAGCAGACCTAAGATCGAATAGCGTGCCAGCCATGACCAACTCCTCCTGTATATTATATAATTAGTCTTCTATATTATGTCTTATCAAGAAGCTCGTTTTGCAGTAATGGGGTTTTTGGGTTCGATACCATTGTATGGCAATTTGGATCAGGTAAAAAAAATTTTTTTAAACTACCATTTTAAAAAAAAAAGAAAAAGCACTAAGTTCTGGGGTTGTTTTGCTCGACGAAAACCGTTGAAGCTGGTGCCCCAGCATGGCCACGCTCCACTGATTGAAACAAATGAAAGATAAAAGATACACTTTTATTAGGTTCTTTTTTATCCATCTTCCAATTTTAATCTTTTACTTGTTTCAGTCAGTTGACTGCGGCCATGCTGGAGCACTGCCTTTAGTTGAACAAATCAACCCCAGGTCTTATTCTTTGTAACCCTAGTACTTATTCTATCGGTCTCTCTTGCCAAATCGCTTGGTTACTGGGACGTAAACACACCAACATCGGCTGTCAAACGATGGTGGGGTACAAACACACACAAATACATACACACACACACACACACACACATACATATATATACATGACAGGCTTCTTTCAGTTTCCGTCTGCCAAATCCACTCACAAGGCTTTGGTCAGCTATAGTAGAAGACACTTGCCCAAGGTGCCACGCAGTGGGACTGAACCCGGAACCCGGAACCACACAGCCACTCCTGCGTCTATAAAAAATGTGAGATGCTTACAACACCTAAGTATCCCAAGGGGTCACCCATCTAA
>NC_068984.1:145037903-145038108 GCF_001194135.2 Octopus bimaculoides | reverse complement strand
GGTTTCCCAAGCGGTCACCCATCTAAGTACTCACTAGGCTCGACGTTGCTAAACTTCGGTGATCGGACGAGAACCGGTGCTCTCAGCGTGATATATACTGAATAATAATAATAATAATAATAATAATAATAATAATAATAATAATAATAATAATAATAATAATAATAATAATAGTAACAACAACAACAATAATGAATTAAATAAA
>NC_068984.1:145033264-145037893 GCF_001194135.2 Octopus bimaculoides | reverse complement strand
AACACACAATGTTACAATCGTGAATGGAATACCTTAACCACCAAGCCACGTACCTTTAAGTGACAAGGGATATAACTCTGCCTTCCCTATCATCCGACCGTTGTTTGTCAACAAAAGATTTTGAGTTTCCTCTTGAAAACAACTTTCTTGACAAATTTAACTTTTCCCACCGATTTTCGCTGGTCCCTATTTCACACATGTATATTTGTGTATATAAATCTATGTATATATATAACAATGTTATATCCTTTTTATTGTATCGTGTAATATCCAAAGGCGCGGAATTTTACGATCTCGTGAACACAAAGCAGGTTCCCGTAATTTGGAGGGGGTAAGATTAAATTGGACCTTTTTTTTAGGGGTTAGTACCTCTCTCTCACACACATACACACACACACACACACACACCATATATGTATATATATTGTTTTTATGTCAAGTTAAAATAAAAACAATTTTACATTAAACTAAGATTACTCGATGCTTTTTGTAGGATAAATATTTATTATTCTTTAACAAGAATAGTGTTGACAGTGACTTCGAAGTTTCGGCCTGCTTAACTTCACCGGCATATGATGACCTGTCTATTAATGATTGGCGATAAAGTTTCCCTGGACTTGTCCATAATTTGACATGCATTTCCTGATTACTTTGTCTCTCTTGTATTACGAGTCTTCGGAACTGCAGAGTCAACTGAGGCTGTACGTGGGGTGAGAGAGTCACTCCACCTGTTAGAAATAGCAGTCAAATTTACCCTTAAATTATACTCTATCGTGTTCGAATAGAATATCTCATTGTGTAATGGTTGTAGTTCAAAATGCATTCTGTCCGAATAAAAGATCAGGCATCTATAGCTAAAATACCATTGATCAAGGGGTCATCTCCATTCGGGGATGACCTGTGGTTAAACAATATGTGTGTGTAACTTCTTCTGGGTTGGGCCTTGTCCCCTCTAAGCTGTGAGATCCAGTCCTGTAAACCTACAAAACACTCATTCGTTACATATTAAACATCAAACCATTCCTCTCGCCATGGTATACATTTCTATAGATCTTTCGTTGTCAACAGCATCTAAAGGTTCACCACGGTAAGGCGACGAACCGGCAGAATCGTAATCTAAGTGGGACAAAACGCTTAGTGAGATTTCTTCCTAACGCTTTACGTTCTGAGTTCAAATTACGCTGAGGTCGACTTTGCCTTTCAATCTTTTAAGATCGATAAAATAAATACCAACGAAATACTGAGGTCAATGTAATCGGTTTGCCCACCCCTGAAGATTGCTGGCATTGTGTCAAGATTAGAAAGAGTTAGAAACAATTTTTACCAAAGGGCATCTTCATCACATAGCGCCTGTTTTCCATGCTGGCATGGGAAAGACTGAGTGGAAGCGGTAAGCCAGAAAGCCACAGCACCAGGCGCTAGTCAGTTTTGGCTTGGTTTCTATGGC
Source organism: Octopus bimaculoides (assembly GCF_001194135.2). Taxonomy (NCBI): domain Eukaryota; kingdom Metazoa; phylum Mollusca; class Cephalopoda; order Octopoda; family Octopodidae; genus Octopus; species Octopus bimaculoides. The sequence goes on along the minus strand of NC_068984.1, from coordinate 145,036,446 downwards.
TGGATACCCTTCTCAATGCCAACCACTCCACAGAGTATGCTGGGTGCCATTCATGTGCCACTGGCTCCGGTGCCTTTTACATGTTGCCGTTACCATTTTCAGGAATGGATCTCACCTTTCTCTCTTTGATCAAAGGAAACATTCCTGAAGCTTCAAGTTCTTTGTTTTGGGTTTCTGGTATAAGCCAACACCTTCAGGAAGTGGGACAAATCTGTAAGGCCAGAGGAAGGGGTCACTGCTGCCCAAGGATGTTAGGACTAGGAAAACGAAATACCAGGAGTTCCTCCTTGAGACTCTTCACATGTCAGTTAATAAACTGACTTGGTTACACACACACACACACACACACACACACACACACAAGCAGATAGACAGATAGACATGTTTATTTCTAACATTGGCACCAGAGCGCCTGTTTTGAAAGAGAGAGAGTTTAGCTAATTAACCCCTCCCCTCCACCTGGAAGATTAAAAGGGCAATATGGTCTTTAGCAGGATTTGAACTCTGAATGTAAAATGACATAACTAAATACAACAAAACATTTTTTTTTGTCCATCCACTCCACCAATCTGAAATAAATTTTTGAGGAAATTAAATGAAGATCTTTAAATGGCATCTGAAAATTTAAACCAAGGTAAGAAAAAACAACCACATAAGGTACATCCCAATTTCAGCAGTGAATATTCATCATCATCATCATCATCATCATCATCATCATCATCATCATCATCATCATCATCATCATCATCATCATCACCACCACCATCATCATCATCATCATTTAACGTCCTTCATGCTGGCATGGGTTGGACGGTTTGATCAGGCTGGCACACTGGAAGGCTGGACCAGGCTCCAGTCTGATTCAGCATGGTTTTTCTACTACTGGATGTCCTTCCTAACACCAACCATTTGCATGAGACCAGGGTGTTTTTAGATGCCACCGGCACGGGTGCCATTTGTGTGACGCTGGTATCTGCCACAACTGCGATTTTGCTCAGCTTGATGGGTTTTCTTCTCAAGCACGGCATAATGCATTCAGAAGAATAAAAAAATCTGTTTAATGTATTAACCCTTTAACATTCAAACCAACCATATCAACCCAAATATTCTGTCCATTTTGTGTTCAAACCAGCCAGATCTGGCCTCTCACACCTACCCCACAACACCATTCTGAAGATAAACAATCACATCATTGATATCTCAAAGCTATGAGATAACCCATGATTATTTTCCAGACAGATCTTCTCATTATGCAAGAGGTGAGTTTACTTGGTAACTTGGCCTTACCCCAAGAATATTCAGTGTTAGATAACCCTCACCTCACCCTCAAACTTGCCCTAGCATTGTGGTAGCTCCCTGTTGAATGCTGATCTGACAATTGTCGTAAAACTGCAACCCTTTCGTCTTCTCTTTTCAGCTTCTCTGCCAGTCTCACCAACTGAAGAACCACCGATCTATATGAAGCAGTTTGACGATATTATTGTAAACTTTATGAAAGAACAAGGAATCCCAGGGGCTGCTGTGGCCCTAAGTTATAAGGGAGAACAGATTTACAGACAAGGTCAGATCACGAGAACATTTTACAAGTAACACACACACACACACACACACACACAAGTTACTTACAAACATACACACATATAACCTACATACATACATATAAGTCAGACACGCATACATATACATACACATTAGCATTATGAGCAGCCGATTGGCTGAATCATTAGAGTCAGTCGAGCATTGTAGAAAGTCCCTCATGGAGTTTGTTTTGGCTCTTTATGTTCTGGGTTCACTTCCAGCACTAATTGAGAACTGGTGGGGTAGCGGGGCAAAACCCTTGACTAACCCCCTCCTGCTAGATATGGTGTCGCAGGATTTAGGGGCTTGCTAATAATTAAACTATAATTACTCAGCAAAATTAAAAATGCACCCTTTTAGAGGACAGAAGAACCATTTGGTCCTTCATCAAACACTTTCAACTTAGAGCTATTTTGTTTTCTGAAATTTAAAAAATATTTGTAATATTCCAGGTTATGGAATGGCAAGCCTCGACCGAAAGGTCCACCCAGATTCTGTGTTCCGTATAGCAAGTATTAGTAAAACTTTAACAGCCATTGGCATTCTGGTTCTTTGGCAGCAAAAGAAGCTGGAATTATCTGCCAAAGTCTTTGGATCAAAAGGTAAGTCAGAATTGTGAAATACTCACTGATTGTTTTTTTTAAATATTTTTCTTTTGTGAAGGTGGTGGAACTGGCAGAAACGTTAGCAAGCCGGGCGAAATACTTAGCGGTATTTCATCTGTTTTTACATTCTGAGTTCAAATTCCACCGAGGTTGACTTTGGCTATCATCTTTTCGGGGTCGATAAATTAAGTACCAGTTATGTACTGGGGTCAATCTAATGGACTGCCCCCACCTCCCCCAAAATTTCTTCCTTGTGCCTAGAGTAGAAAACAATATTTTTCTTTTGTCTTTTGTTTTTTACTTGTTTCAGTCATTTGACTGTGGTCATGCTGGGGCACTGCCTTTAACTTTTAGTCAAAGAAATCGACCCCTGGACTTATTCTTTGTAAGCCTAGCACTTATCCTATCGGTCTCTTTTGCTGAACTGCTAAGTTATGGGGATGTAAACACATCAACACTAGTTGTTAAGCAGTAACGGGGGCACAAACACAGACACAAAGACACACACACACACACACACTCACACACACACAAATCATGCTTATCTGACTAGGGTCAGTGCCAGTCCACTTTGCAAAGTGGTTGGCATTAGGAAGGGCATCCAGCCATAAAGACCATGCTAAAACAGACATTAGGGATCAGCACAGTTCCCTGTGGCTTGTTGGTTCCTGTCAAACTACCCAACCCTTGCCAGAATGGGAAAAAGGGACATTAAATCATGATGATATCTCTATGTATTTATGTTCATATGTACGTATGTATGTATATATATATATATGCATACGAGGGGAAGTCAAAAATTATCTGCAGTTTTGCCATACCATATCTTTATTATTGTCACACTGCCTTCTGCAAATGCATGCTTATGGTTGGTATTATTGTGGTCATGTGACTGAAGTTTGAGCCTGATCACACCATCTTTCTTTCTGGCTTTACAGTGTAAAGCCTGGCCATTCCACTAGCAATGGGCACCAAAGAAGAACAAAGAGCAGTGATCCG
>NC_068984.1:145025502-145033254 GCF_001194135.2 Octopus bimaculoides | reverse complement strand
TATATATATATATGCATACGAGGGGAAGTCAAAAATTATCTGCAGTTTTGCCATACCATATCTTTATTATTGTCACACTGCCTTCTGCAAATGCATGCTTATGGTTGGTATTATTGTGGTCATGTGACTGAAGTTTGAGCCTGATCACACCATCTTTCTTTCTGGCTTTACAGTGTAAAGCCTGGCCATTCCACTAGCAATGGGCACCAAAGAAGAACAAAGAGCAGTGATCCGAGAGATGGTAAGGATGAACTGGTTCACCATTTACCATCTCTTGGAGCTTGCTGAATCATCTCGTCAGTGGTGGAGGTTGACAGGCGTCCTGCTTCCTCTTCATGCATCGTGCTTGTCCGACCACTTTTAAACTTCTCAATCCACTCCAACACACTTCTACATGGTAGTGCACTGTCCCCGTATTGTGCTAAAAGCCTCCAATGAATTTCAGCACCTGACACCTCTTCCTACCAGAGAAATCGGATCACTGCTCTTTGTTCTTCTTTGGTGCCCATTGCTAGTGGAATGGCCAGGCTTTACACTGTAAAGCCAGAAAGAAAGATGGTGTGATCAGGCTCAAACTTCAGTCATATGACAATAATAGCACCAACCATAAGCATGAATGTGCAGAAGGCAGTGTGACAAGAATAAAGATATGTTATGGGGAAAATGTGGATAGTTTTTGACTTCCTCGTGTATATATGAAAGGTTTCCTTCAGTTCCCGCCTACCAAATCCACTCACAAGGCTTTAACTGGCCCAAGGTTATATAGGGGAAGACACTTACTCAAAGTGGCATGCAGTGAGATTGAAACTGTAACCACATGGCTGGAAAGCCAACCTCTTACCACACAGCCACACCTGCACTTGTGAAGTTTCTAAAATAGATTTCCTTTGAAAGGCACGGGTGAGGCTGTGAGGTAAGAAGTTTGTTTCCCAGCCACATGGTTCCAGGTTCAGTCCCACTGCATGGCACCTTGGGCAAATGTTTTCTACTATAGCCTTGGGTCAGCCGAAGCCTTGTGAGTGGATTTGGTTGACGGAAACTGAAAGAAGCCCATTATGTGTGTATGTGTGTGTGTGTGTGTGTGTGTGTGTGTCCCCCTCACCACTGCTTGACAACCAGTGTTGGTGTGTTTATGTCCCCATGACTTAGCAGTTCAGCAAAAAGAGACCGACAGAATAAGTACCAGACATAAAATTAAAGAAGTACTAGGGTCAAGTCTGTCAACTAAAAATCCTTGAAGGTGGTGCTCCAGCATGACCAGTCTAATGGGTGAAACAAGTAAAAGCTAAAAGATATTCTAATCCCTTGTTTATTGCAGGTATTTTGAACAGTTATAAATCCACATCGAAAGGAGATCATCGTCTCAATCGGATTACAGTGAAACACCTGTTGCAGCACAGCGCTGGATGGGACCGAGACCAAGCAGGGGATGCCGTCTTCTGGACTTTGGATAATATCTTCAAGAACAAGGAAATGTCTTCAGAAGATAAACTTTTACGTTTTATGATGAGCAAAAAATTACAATTTACCCCAGGTAATTACAATTTACCCCTCAGGCAATTACAATTTACCCCAGGCAATTACAATTTACCCACCAGGCAATTACAATTTACCCCAGGAGGTAATTTCTTGAAACAAACAAAAAATTGATTGGAATAGTTTTGTTTCTTTTTATTTTGCTAGACTCTTATTTTATGCTTCATCATCATCATCATCATCATCATCATCATTGTTTAACCTTCGTTTTCCATGCTGGCATAGGTTGGACGGTTTGACCAAGGACCGGCAAGCCAGGAGGCTGCACTAGGCTCCAATCTAATCTGGCAAGGTTTCTAAAGCTGGATGCCCTTCTTAACACCAACTGCTCTGAGAGTGTAATGGGTGCTTTTATGTGCCACCAGCACGGGAGCCAGTCTTGCGGCACTGGCATCAGCCACGTTCGGATTATGCTTTTTATGTGCCACCAGCATGGGAGCCACTCAGGCGGCATTGGCATCAGCCACGTTTGAATGGGGCTTTTTATGTGCCACCGGTATGGGAGTCAGTCAGGTGGTACTGGCATCAGTCACATTTGGATGGTGCTTTTTACGTGCCACCGGCCAAAATCTCCTACATGGTTGCTTGATTGGGTAGAAATAATAACTAAACCTTCCTTAAATTACAATGCTTTGTCAGCTTAGAAAAAGAAAGTCACACGGAATAATCTAATCTGAGACACATTATATTTGGTGAAAGAAAAAATGGAATGCGATGGGGCTAGCTGGATGGTTTATGATCCCACTCAACCAGAAATAAAGTGGAGTTAAACAATTGATGCACAAACTGTAACTAATTTATTAACTTCTCAAGTGGTAGTTATCATCATCATCATCATCATCATCATCATCATCATCATCATCATCAACAGCAACAACAACAAAGAATGCTCAATATTAATTTGTTTAATTTCTGTACTCATGACCTTTCATAAGTTCAAGGAATATGGTAGTTGAGGGGACAAACCTCATGGACTGTTTGTATTTTATTACTTTACAAGTCTTCCTTTACAGGTAAACGGCACAGTTATTCCAACTTGGGTTATTTGATTCTTGGTAAAGTTATTGAGAAAGTGGAACAGAAGCCATATACCGAATTCCTCAAAGAAATTCTGAAGAATGTCAATATAACCAACATGGCAACTGGACATAATAACACTTGTGGTGTTATTAATAATGATGAGGTATGTAGTCTTGTCTTTAGTTGGAATGGTAATTCCTCCATGGGGTCTTTCAAATATGAACAAGGAATATGCTCCAACTGTGTGAAGCTGAATATTTCTATAGCATTATATAAAGCCAGAGAACTGGCGAAATGCTTAACAGTATTTCGTCTGCCGTTAGGTTCTGAGTTCAAATTCCACTGAGGTCGACTTTGCCTTTCAACCTTTCAGGGTCGATAAATTAAGTACCAGTTACGCACTGGGGTCGATCTAATCGACTGCTTCCTACCACCACCACCACCACCACACCCACCCAAAATTTCGGGTTTTGTGCCTAGAGTAGAAAAGATTATATAATGGACTCTTTTGTCGATTTTGAAATATGATGTCTAACAACATATGATGTCTAACATGTCTGTCAATCCATGTTGAGCCAGTGTGGATGAGCAGGCTCATCAAACCAGTATGAGCTCAAGTTCAAATTCATGGCCTCCCCCACCAGACCATGGTTGGGGGAGAGAACATGCTGAGGCTTTTGTCCTGCAGCAGACTGAACACAGGCAATCCAATCCAATCCAAGACAGCATTATATTGGTTTTAAATTTTGGCACAAGACCAACAAACTCAGGGTAGGAGGTAAATCGAGGATATCGGCCCAAGTGCTCAACTGGTATTTTTTTTATTGATTCTGCAAAGATGAAAGGCAGAGTGTACCACGGCAGCATTTGAACTCGGAATCTAACGACAGCTGAAATGTCACTAAATCGTTTTACCCGGTGTGCTAAGGATTCTACCAGCTCACAGCCTTGTCAGACATTCTTATATTAAAGCAACATCCACCTTGGCAATATTTTAGTTCAGATGTCAGGGTTGACCTGCATCTGAACAAGAACAACTAATGCAAGATCTAAATTGACACACCTATCAAACCCATCTTTCTTATATCATTGGTAAGAAAGCCTCAAGAGAACCAAGCAGCAGATGGTTTTTCAGAGAAGAACCCCACCCCACCCCCACACACACCTCAGACAAGTATTTTGGCCCTTAACTTCTTACACTCTAAGGGGGCCAGGCCACATCCAGGTCATGATTCCTGGATGCCCTTCTGCTGACACTTTTTAGCAACTTTGATATTGGAGTTTTGTATATTTAAACCGCTTGGAGATTTCATCTTGTTGGAACTTCTCTCTGCTGATTCTGCTCTCAGACTTATATTCAAAGAAGAAATTCCAGATGTGTTTATTTGATTATGAAAAAGATGAGATGGTCATTGCTGGGACGTCTTTGATCAGAACTGACCTGGAAAGGAACGACTAAAACTATTCCTCCTCCTGCTACTATCATTACCACCACCACCATTATTACTCTCTTCATCTCCTCATCTCTTTCATCCCATCTTTTGCTCCACTTCCTCCTCTCTTTCTCTCATCCCCCCTCCTCTTATATTTCTCTTCTTCCTCTCTAACCACCACAGTCCACTCCTTCCTCCTGGGTTGGTTTGTTAACAGCCTTCAACCCCTAAACTTTCTGATTCTTTACCAAAATATCTGACACTGTGTCCTTGTTCTTCTGTATTTCCAGGTGAATTATTTCCACAAATCTTGGCTGGAACTGAGAAAACCCCAAACTTTCCAAGGATGGACCCTTCCACATTCGAGTCTTGTACAAATGGATGGAGCGGAATCGTATGGAGGGTGGGTCGCCAACGCCAGTGACGTCCTCCAAATATTTGATTGTTTGTCTGAGAATCAGTGCAAATTGCTAGAAGGGGAAACCGTTCAGATGATGCTCAGCCGTCCTGAATATGAGAATGGTGACGAATGGTATGGATTTGGTTTAGAGGTGGAAGATAATGGCTGTTCGTGGGGTCATACTGGAGCAATGGAGGGAACATCGTGTACTGTGATGCATGATAAATCTGGACTTACTTGGGTCTTGTTGTTTAATGCCTGGTCTAAAGACATGGACCTCAATGGATTGATGAGATACGCCCTCAGTGTGATTCCTAGCTTACCATTATGGCACGAAGTGAAGCCTCTCAGTGATTCTTCATTAAATATATCAACTGAAGACGGTAAACAAGTCGTTACCGTTATAATTCCTCATGATCTTCTGCAGACACATGTTGATACGATGTTGTCTTTGAGTTATAATATTCATTGGTTAAGCAGCCATCAACTCAACAGCAAAACCTATTTTAATACGGTATGGCATAGTAGTAGTAGTAGTAGTAGTGGTGGTGGTGGTAGTAATACTAACCAGTCGCTTGTGTGTCTTGATGTTTCAGTTGATAATGTGGATATTGTTGTAAGTAAACAATGTGACCTTGGTTTCTCTGTGAAACTATTGGAGACTTATTGTCACGAGGGCCACTTGAATTTCCTGATTGTGTTTGAAAATGTCAATGTTGTTTGTCAGAAAGTTTACAGTCACCAAAGTCCAGAGGAACATCTTGCTAGAATCAGTGAACTAAAGAAGAACGGATGGCATGTAATCATTCAGTCTTTGGTGTCCATTGAGGATTGCCTCGTTGTCTCTTCTGTTTATGCCAAAGCAGAAGAGCCTGATATAAAAACGGTGTCTTGGTTAGGCATCACACTTGATAACTTCGTCTTTGAGCTGAAGAAACAGATCAATAACAAACTGACATTGATTTATGTTAAATTCTTCAACAAGGGAGATAATTCCTTTGTTAGTGCCATCTGGAATTCCAAGCAGGAAAAGAATTATTGGCAAAGACATTCCGTATCTCGTTATGGTTTCCTTTATGAAGTAAGGAAGGCTTCTGCAAAAAATCTCCATGTTGATTATGTTTCATCCTACATAGAAGACGGAGTTGTGTACTTTGCAGCTTTCTGGCCCTCTTTGGGGTGAAGAATTTACTGGATTCCTTCTGGTTTATTGCTGTTGTGATGGTACTGTCTGTCTCTTGAAGTCTTCAAGGTGATACACTGCCAGAATTGTTAGCTGGACAAAATGCCTACCAGTAATTCTTCTGGTTGAGTTTGAATGCCACTAAGGTCAACGTTACCCTTTAACCTCTCAGGGTCAACAATGTACCAATGAACTACTGAGGAGGTTGAAGGTATCAACTACCCACTCCCCAATTGCTGCCTGGGGCTAAAATTTAAGACCATATTACTGCAGACTTCAATGAGAATTTCATTTCCTGATGATTCTTAAAGTTTTTAGGATCTGTGAGGCAAAATACATTGACATGGTGTTATGTTATCTACCCTTTACCCATGGGAAGAATTGAACCTGGTACTGCACGTTATTAATCATTTTGATACCAATCTGCCTAAGTCCACCACTTGTTTTGGTAGGAAACCTTTCATTTGAAAGTGTTCATACATAAATTAAAATCTTCCATCATAACTTATGTCATCATGGTTTATTATCATAATTTATGTTATTATAATTTGTCATTATAATTTATGTTTTATTTATCTCATGAAAAATATAGTGTGTGTGAGAGAGAGAGAGAGAGAGAGAGAGAGAGAGAGAGAAAGGAGGTAATGATTTGGGAGGGAAAGTGTTGGTCAGTTGAAAGATCAGACTGTTGGTTGGTTCATAGCTTTCTTTGGGGTTGTAAAGAATGGAGAGCATAGGAAGTGGTAGTATCAGGAATAGACTGAAAGTGGTTGTTATCTCCCTTGCACACATCCACCTCCCAGCCACACCCCCTTGCCTCCCATTATCCCCTCTCTGCCTTATTCCGCTGTTTTTCTACTCTCATATTTCGAGCATTTATGTATATACAAGCACATATGTATGTGTGTGTGTGTATATATATATATGAAAAATACTGAGAAAAAGTTGAAAACGCAGCCAAATGTTCTTATATACACACACATATATTCATACACACACACACACACACGCACACATATTGTTTAATTCAAACAAGTTTAATGATTTAACATCAGTGGAGAATAATTCTATTTCATGAGTTTATATAAAGAATAAAAATATAACAACGTGTTTTCACTGAATAAACATTTTTGTTGTCATGACTAAAATTACGTTGGTGTACGTATTCCGAAGATGCATTTGGAATTTATGAAAAGGATGGAAGAGAAGAAGGAAAATTAAAGAGTCACATGTTGTTGCTTTGGGTCTTTTGTATAGAAAAAGGTTTTACATTATTTACATTTGACGGATATTTGTCCTCATCTTGTATGTTGTTAACACAATGTTTTGGCTGATATACCCTCCAGCCTTCATCAGGTGTCTTGGGGAAATTTCAAACCTGGGTTCTCATTCCTAAGGTATTTTTCGATTTTGTTGTTATTATTATTATTATTATTATCATTATTATTATTATTATTATTATTATTATTATCATCATCATCATTATTATCATTCAGGTCACTGCCTGGAATCGAACTCAGAATCTTGGGGTTAGTAGCCCACGCTCTTAACAACTACACCATATGCCTGTGGAAAAAGGTTTTAGTATATACATTTTTGGGGACTAAAAGAGATTTTTTTTTTGTAGTATAGGAGAAAATAGTATCAACTAATAGAATCCATTTAGTTATTTTTAAGTTGTGTTTTGTGATAGGGTCCACTCATGTAGGGAGTTGTTGTTGACTGAGATGTATCCAGATATAGCAGGCTTATCTGGGATCCCCTGAAGAAGTTTGTCCAGGTTTCATCTTTTCTTTTTTGATTTGTTTTGGATTAATGTTAAATAGAACAGGGCTCATTCAAGAAAAGAAATTGTTTTGCAGTGAATCTATGTGTTGTGATCCTGGATTCTGTAAAGGTCATAGGGCACTTGACCCCCAGCCTTGGATGAATTCTGAATTTGATGTTAAGGTTTATGCTGGTGGAATACTCCGCATGTTGTGCAAATGGTGTAGCACTCACAGCAGTGCTGAAGAGAATCAAGAGAATCTGCAACATTTTAAGGTGGTCCCAATAATCACGATCAGTCATGCCTTTTTAATCCCAATAATCACGATCAGTCATGCCTTTTTAATCCCAATAATCACGATCAGTCATGCCTTTTTAATCCCAATAATCACGATCAGTCATGCCTTTTTAAT
>NC_068984.1:145024632-145025492 GCF_001194135.2 Octopus bimaculoides | reverse complement strand
TCCCAATAATCACGATCAGTCATGCCTTTTTAATCCCAATAATCACGATCAGTCATGCCTTTTTAATCCCAATAATCACGATCAGTCATGCCTTTTTAATCCCAATAATCACGATCAGTCATGCCTTTTTAATTTTCATTCAATTTTCAAAGTGTTTTGTTTGGTATGAGGAGACCCCACATGAGGGGTCAGCTGTATTTTAGGTGGGAACGATGACATCTGACTCTCTGGACAGCAAAGGTTTGAGGATTCAGGAGCTCATCCAGTGAGCCATATTGCCTTTATTGTCGATGCTCACATCTTCAACTGAGATTCTTGTCAATAATTACTCTGATATTGGATGATTCTGTGGGCAAAGAGAATCTCTTTTCCAAAGCACATAAGTTCAAATTTTTCCTCATTGAACAAAATGGTGATCCTGTTGGCCGATGGGCTTACAGATCAGACTCGTGTTTGGTTTGGTCTTCTCCATTGATAAGTTTTTGAAGTTTGAAGTGTCAACAGATATTTTTATGTCACTGTGTTTGATGACATTTAAGATGTTTATGGAGACTATAAGGAGAAGGAGGCCCAAAACAGTCCCTTGGGGAACAACACTGATGACTTTTGCTGGGCTTCAGTGGATTTCATCGATCATAATTTGTTGGGTTCTGTTCACCAGGAAATACTTAATCCAGTGCAGCAGTTTACCATGGATTCCCATATTGGACAATTTTAGCAATAGGATGTTGTGATCGACTCTGTACACACACATTCATATATATATATGTGTGTATATATGTATGTATATATATATATATATATATATATATATATATATATACACACATTCATATATATGTATGTCTATATATATATAT
>NC_068984.1:145019841-145024622 GCF_001194135.2 Octopus bimaculoides | reverse complement strand
TATATATATATATATATATATATATATATATATATATATATATATATGTAGTATATGAAATAATGCATACATCCATATATATACATGTACGTACGTACATACATACATACATTCATACATGCATGCATACATACATACATACTTACATAACCGTGACGTGGGTGCTTGAAATACTAAAAATAGTAGCAAGGCCTTTTCTAAATCACACCCTACCGTTAGAAAAGCATGGAAGCTTTGGATTATGTGTTATTTTACAGTAATATGGAATTATCATGGGTGGAATGTCTTTGATTACAGGCTTAATCGATCAGAGCTAATCTTCGATTAAACAACAACTTCGTTCTTTATTAACTACGCGTAAAAATGTTTTAGGGTTAAAAAAAAAAAGAACAGATCGTAGAGTGACCTCCCCTGGGTCATCCTTCGTCTACATCAGTGATCTCCCTTCGTTTTTTTACATTTACTCTGGCAAAGGCGAAATATAAGGAATATATAGAACTTGTTTGTTGGAAATTTTTAGGGGACTTTGACCCCGAAAAGATGAACAGGAAAGTTGATGTCAGAAGGATCTGAACTCAGAGCGTAAAGAACCGGAAGAAATACTTTTTAAGCATTCCGTCCGTCATGCTAACGATACTGCCAGTTCTGAAATTTTGAGGGAGTGGGCCGGTCGATTATATCCACCCACCAGCGCTCAACTGGTGCTTATTTCATCGATCCCGATGAGATGAAAAGCAAAGTCGACCTCGGCGGAATTTGAACTCAGAACATAAAGACTCGTAAGAAATGCCGCAAAGCATTTTGGTCGACATGTGAACGATTCTACCAGCTCGCCATGTTAATGATGATGATGGTGATGGTGATGACGACGACGGTGGTGGTCGTGATGATGATGATGATACTTTCCACTCTAGGCAAAGGGCCTGAAATTTTGTGGGATCACTTCGATAGTTGATCACTTCGAGCTCAATTGGTATTTGTTTCATCGACTTCGAAAGGCGAAGTGGAACTCAGCGGAATTTGAACTCAGACCGTAAAGATGGTCGAAATGCCCGAATTAAATAAGAACAGCAACAACGACAGCAACAACAACTTTGTTCTTTATTAACTTGATTGCAATATTTTTAGTTTTGGGTAACAAAAAAAAAAAAAAGAGAGAACTAGAGTGACCTCCCCTGGATCATCATCCGTCTTGGTGATGAAATTCTGATCCTTTCTGCTAAAGAGGCACAACGTCTGACATTTTGGGGAAAGGAGGTTTAAGTCGATCACATCGACCCCAATACTCAACTGGTACTTAATTTATCGACTCCGAAAGGATGAAAAGCAAAGTCGACCTCGGCGAATTTATCGAATCTGAAAGGCAAAGCTGACTTCGGTGGAATTTGAACCCAGAACATAAAGACAGAAGAAATGTTGCTAAGCATTTTGACTGGCAGGGTAACAATTCTGTCTGTTCGTTGCCTTGTGTTTTCACTGCCTTGACATTAAATGTCTTTTTTTCTACTGTAAGCTCAAGGTCTGAAATTTTGGGGGAGGGGGCCAGTCGATTAGATCGACTCCAGTACGCAACTGGTACTTAATTTATCGACCCCGAAAGGATGAAAGGCATTGTCGTCCATGGCGGAATTTGAACTCAGAACGTAAAGACAGAGGGAATATCGCTAAGCATTTCGGCCGGCGCGCTAACGATTCTGCCAGCTCGCCGCCTTAAACGGAAGAAATACTATTAAAGTAATGAATATATGTCCCAAAAGCCAAAGACGGTGATACTTAGATAGAAGAACTATGCAGCTGCTCACAATGCACAACGCATGCCGCTCTAAAAGTAATATGACAGATTCCACTGACAGAGAATGGAAGGAGGCGGATAATTGGAAAACGGTGAAGATGCCGCTGTCGATAATGCGATATTGAGGTTGACAACCTGTGTTGTACGTAGTGAAAAAAGAATACGATCTGTAGCTATGGATGTCCCCAAAGTTACTGAAAGAGTAGGAGAATTCAAAAAGAGAAGAATGAACAGCAGAGCAAATAATCGGGAGGAGGAATTACGTGGTCAAATCATACAACAAACGGAGAACATTAGATATGAAGAACGCTGGTTGTTGCTGATGGACGGAAAACTGAAGTGAGAACTGAAATCACTAATAAAGCTGCTCAGGAAAAAACATTTGAACGAGCTTGAAAAAAGGTGAATATTGATAAAACTCAGTCAGAGAGCAAACGCAGAATCTGTGGGAAAGGAGACGTAACTATTGACTTATATTAAATGTCGTAAGCTAACACAAAAAGGTTGTTAGTATAGCCATGACTATCGGTAAAAGACTGAACTAGGTGGTTAACCGAATGTGTGGATTCGAAGTAGCAGAAAAGTGGTCTAAACACGATCCAGAGGCTTTGATAGAAAATAACAATGGCGGGATTTTATGGGATTTTATTGTAAAGACTGGCCATATTATTGAAGTAAGAAGACCAGTTATGATTCCAGAGGACAAAGAAAAAGTGAAAGGTTATAGGCTTTGAAATACCATATGATAACAGAGTTGTCACCAAAGAAATTGAATCACTGAGCAACATTAGGACCAAGTCAATGAGATGAAGCGATTGTTTGAGACTAAGATTACATTTATTCCAGAGGTAATTACTGCACTTGGCACCACAAGCAAATTGCTATCTAAGAGGTTGAAGGATACTGGAAGTGAGACTTTGTATTGTTGATCTACAGAAAAGTGCGATCCTGTATTCTGTAAGAATCCCAAGAAAAATTCCTGAGATTTGAGAATACTTGTTGTCACCAAATTCCAAGACAACATCTCTGTTAACTAATATAGCGTGTAATAATAATAATAATAATAATAATAATAATAATAATAATAATAATAATAATAATAATAATAATAATAATATTGTTGTGAAAGACCAAAACAGTAAAGTTTGTTTATTGATCGGCATGAGCATTCCTTGTGATCATAATACCTCGGGGCCAAAGAATTTGATAAGTTCAGAAAATATAAAGATTTGCTCATCGAAAAAATGTGGAATCTCAAGAAGGTTACAATACCAGGGATTGTAGGAGCACTTGGAATGGTCAAGAAAGGAACCGGAAATTATTTAAGAATGATCCCTAGTTTACCGTTCATGCAAGAAGTGCATGAAATTGTTTTAACTGGTACAGCACACGTATTGAGAAGAGCATTGTTACTGTGAATTTTTCTTTTTTTTTTTGTATTTTGGAAGCAAAATTGAAATAATAATAATAATAATAATAATAAAACAACCTCACAAACCAGACACTTTAAAATCGCTCGTCAGTGATGCAACACCTACGTTAACAATACTACAAGTATCTCTGGGTTTAAGTCAAAATATCACATTGCACAAAATTTTTGTTGCGCATCGTCTTACTTTGTAAATTGTATCTTTTGCAAAACTTTGCGGACCTTTTGACAGGAAACAGACCAACGCTTTGCTGATCACCTTTGAGATTACATCCGAAGCATATTACTACGAATACCAGGATAATCTGTCGCCTCCCGCTTCAGCACAACGGGTCGTTTCATCATTCATTTGTCAGTGTGCAGCATCTCCGCACACAATGGATCCACATTCTCAAGGAAACAAAAGGAACTACGTTCCATATTCAAACTTGGCATCATGTCACTAAGAAGTCTCAATGAACGTTTTCACTTCTACTCCTACACCAATTCTGATCAGTAAACCCCTTTCTGATCCTTCAACTCCCCTCTCATCTCATCTTTTCCCTTCATACCACTCCCGCCTTCGCCTGCTTGTCCTTCCCATGCCATTCCTCTTCCTTTCTTCTTCTCTTATACTGGATCTCTTTTTTTATCATTTCTTTCATGAAGAACGACTTTGTCCGAAACGTTGCATCTCCCTCTCCCGACAACAATTTCACTGTACTTTTTTTTTATTGATCTCTACTAAATAATAAGGCATAATCCGAGCTAACTTGTGGCGATTATCGCTGGTAAAGAAATATATTTCAGTGAGGTTTGCAAGTTGTGGAGAGAAGAGAAGTCTTTTTGTGTTTTCCTTTATAAGAAACGGGAAGAATTCTATCCGGAACGTCAGGAATACTTTCGTCATCTTCTAGCCGAGTGATCTTCTCCAGATTTTTTAACTTTACTTGTTTCGTTCTTCAGATTATTTCAACCATCGGGATTAACAGAGTCGGGTTTATTACGATCAATATTACTATAGACAGGCTGTTAAGAGGGAAGATTAAAAGAAAGAAAAAAATGACTTTGTCTTCTCAGACGAATGTTTTCATCAGCTTAAGTATCACTTGAAGTTGTTGCTGTTGTTGTTGTTGGTTGTGGTGATGGTGATGGTGATGATGACATTGTTATTGGTGCTGTTGCATTTATTACTGGCGGCAGTGGCGGCGGCGGCGGCGGCGGCGGTGGTGGTGGTAGTCGTCGTCGTCGTGGAGATCATGTTATTGTAGTTGCTGTTGTTGTTGGTGGTGGTGGTTGTGTTGTTTGTGTTATTGTTGTTATTCTTGTTGTTGTTGTTGCTGCTGCTGCTGCTGCTGCTTCAGTTATACATGCTGCGGCTGTTGTTGCTGTTGTTGTTGTCGTTGTCGCTGATGTTGCTGCTGCTGATGATGATGATGTTGTTGTGATGGTGGTGGTGGTGGTATTGAACTTCAGCTAAATTCTGCTGACTAAACCTCCTTCAACCGTGACCATCCCATCTATTTCCTATATACAGGAGGCCCAGGGACCACATATGATCTGATTGTTTTCTCTTCTAAG
>NC_068984.1:145012441-145013926 GCF_001194135.2 Octopus bimaculoides | reverse complement strand
ACGTTTCTTGCTTAAATAAAAGAAATTTTATTTAACAAACTGTGATGCTAAAGACCGAGGTTACCGTGGTCTTTTCGTAGGTTTTTCTTTCCACGGATAACCTCCCCATTTATTGGGAATTTTTTGTATTATTTCGTATTTTTTGTAAATACCCCAAACGTTTTGCGATGTTCTTTTTCATCGTTGTCCCCACTTTTGTTTTTTTTCTGCTTTGTTTTCGACCCCCTCGAAAAGAAAAACTCTACATTTGTATTTTGTCCCCTCTGTGTTGAGCCCTGTGTGGCTAATAAAGAAACCTATCTATCTATCTATCTATCTATCTATCTATCTATCTATCTATCTATCAGTCTATTTGCCTGTATATCTGTCTGTCTGTCTGCCTGCCTCTTTATCAATCTACACACACACACATATATACATCCATCCATCTCTATTTCTATCTATCTATCTATCTATCTATCTATCTATCTATCTATCTATCAATTGATAATAAATATACTATACGATAATGAAGGAAGCTGCTTTTCAGTTAGTTTGGAATATGTAGCTTTTCCAAAAGGAAACATTAAAGCGAACGCTGTCTACAAAATTCTTTAAAATTCTAATTTTAACATTTTTTTATTATCAAAATGTGGTTTTCAAATTTCTTTTATTGGGTTGACAAAGAAGTGATCTCGGCTTTTTAGTGTGAAATAAGTCATTTTTTCTAACACAAAGAATGAACTTAAATCAATTATATATTTTTCATTTGGTCGGATGATCTTTTACCATCTTTGTGGCAACTTCATGATTCCGCGCTCATATAAGTTCTTGTCCTTATCAACCAAAAACCGAAGCAAATGCGATTTCAGGTCATCATCATTATTTGCAAACTTCAAAATAAATGGTAATTTATGGTGCAAGGTCAGGGATAAATGGTAGATGTGACATCACTTTCCAACCCAGTTCTAATAATTTTTTACGAGTTAGCAAAGAGACGTGTATGCTCTAGCATTGTCATGGTGGAACACGATTCCTTTACGATTTGCGAATTCTGGCCGTTTTTCTTTGATTGCTTCCTCCAGTTTCTTTAGTTATTGACAGTAAACATCTGAATTGATTTTTGGTTCCTTGGAAGCAGCTCAAAATGCACAACACCTTAATAATTCATTACTTACATTGTTTACAATTGACGGACAGTGGAGAAAGTGACAATATCGGTGATTGACTAAACGGGATGCGTATTAAGCTACGCTTCTTTAGGTTCTGCGTTCGAATTTCACTGACGTTAGCTTATCGTTATTAAACCCATTGTTGTTCGGAGACCTCGATCGTATAATCCAATTCCAGATATGGCCATTCCATCATTCAGCCTGACATTTTACGTCTAGATCAACATTACTGACCGTGTGACTTCCTATTTCAATATAGCGGGATGTCATTTGAGAGAAATTTGGTTGCTGTTTCTAGTATGTCTGGTGATCACTCGGTGACCCCCCCCCCCCC
>NC_068984.1:145006574-145012418 GCF_001194135.2 Octopus bimaculoides | reverse complement strand
CCCCCCCCGTTCTACCAAGCTGGTTGTAAAGGTAATGTAATCAACTGTTGACTTCTCCAAAAGTATTTTTGATTCTGGCTAAATTAGAAACCCTTATTGCATTCAACTATTTTTTCTATTTTCAAATCTACTTAACCACTTCAGTAACTCATTAATTACACATCTTAACTGAAGGGCTTCGAAATTTTACACTCATGTATGTATTTATGTATGTCTGTGTACGTATGTATGTAATGTATGTATATATGTATGTATACGTATGTGTGCATGTGTACGTGTATGTGTGCTTGTGTATATGTAGGTAGGTATATATGTACATATACATGTGCGTATGTATGTACAAATGTATGTATGCATGCTTGTATATCTGTTTGTATATATATGCTTGTATGTGTTTGTGTATGTATGCATGTATGCATGTGTGTGTATGTATGGATATGCATATATGTGTTTATATATTTTATATATATATACAAACATACGTATATACATGCATACACACATTTGTCTCTCTATGTATGAGAGAGTGTGTATGTGTGTGTATATGTGTGTGTGTTTGTGATGAGTCGTCATTTTTTCCTTTTATTAAATTAAATTCCTTCTCTATCAATAGAAAATCTCTCAATAAATAAGATACGAAACAAACTCACACCAGCAACATTAGAGACTTTCATAAAGTCTTAAATGTATTTACTGTACCACTTACAAGTTTTAGTCTCACTATGTTTCCATGTCACAGGATGATGGAGTGTCAGAGTTGGTAGAGCATCGGACAAAATAATTTGTGACTTTTAGTTACGGCCATTTAGTTACGTTCTGATTTCAGATCTCGCCGGTATTGAATTTACAATCCTCCTCTCCTCCTTCTATCCTCCACTTCCCCCTCTCTTCCTCTTCTCATCTACGTTTGCCTTCCCTTCCTCCCCTTCTCTTCCCCTTCCTCCTCCTCCTCTTCCACCACTTCCATGTTGTCTAGAATGTTTGCGTATAGCAGATGTACTGTTTCAGATACTCAAGCAGACTCCAATGTGCCTCCCCGGGACCTTCACAGCATTTCGCATTGTTTATTTAATCTACGTCTTTATCCATACACGTCTACCAGTATTATCGCATATTTTTCGTTTCTAACGGAGACTGTGTCATCCGTAACCAACACGTCAGTTAAGCTCTAGAAATGATCAGAACGCGAAGTATTCCTGCACTGCTAACAGCTTCCAGGAATTGATATTCAAAATTCTCCACGACACAACGTTTACGAGGCACTTAAGCTGTCACTTAATCTCTTCCTCAGACTTCTTCTCGTTTATTTCGTCCTTTAACCTTTCATTCAGTGCCTTACTCAGTCTGTCGCCTCTCCTTTCTATCTATCTATCTATCAAACACTTTCCTCTCCGGTGAATCTCTCATCAACTTTTTCAAGTATCACTTGAAGAGGAAGGTGAGAGTGGAGAGGGAAGTTTTGTCTAGTGAATGTTTCAAAAAAAGATGGGTGAATGTGGCAAGGATGGCACGTGTAAATGACGGAGCCACCTTGAGCATAATCCTATGAACCAAAATAAGAAACAAAAAAAGAGTCACTTACCGTAATGTGTTTTTTGCATGACATCATTGCCCGAGTTTACCGTGATCTTTTCCGTAGGTTTTTCTTTCCACGGATAGACCTAATCTGTTTCCCCTTTTTACATTATGACATTTCTGTGATACGTGATCCCTATTGATCGGCCTTTTTTTTCAACGATCCTTTAGATCGAAATTCTTTTTTTTCTTCTTCTTCCCAAAAAGAAAAACACTACTTTGTATTTTGTCCCCTCTGTGTTCAACCCTGTGTGGCCAACAAAGAAACATCTATCTATCTATCTATCTATCTATCTATCTATCTATCTATCTATCTATAATCGAAGTCTTGGAGGAATTGATATTCAAAACTCTCTATGACACAACATTTACAGGGCACTTATACTGTTGTTCTGGCAATTCCTGGTACCAAATTGTAACGGTTGTGTTGCTCTTTTGGATGCATCCGTGACGTGAAGAGAGAGAGAGAGAGAGAGAGAGAGAGAGAGAGAGAGAGAGAGAGAGAGAGAGAGAGAGTGAGAGTGAGTGAGTGAGTGGGGAAAACAAGCTGCATGGACAACAAACTGTCCTTCATGCCATACTGGCTAAGCTTGGATCTTTTTGAACGGCCTATACTGGAGAGACAAAACCAGACGACACACCCAAGGGAACACTACAGTAGTGCTTCTCTGGCAGGATCCATATGGCCTTTGGGGGCCCATATGAGATTTTGTTGTTAAAATTTGTGCAATAAATTGCTTAGACTCTTACAACACACAAAATATTCTAAAATTTTTTATACAATTCCAAATGATATTTAATTATAAGAATACATACATCGAATGGCTATGGAGGTCCAGTTGAGTAGAATAGAAATCAAAGGAGTCTCCTCCTCACGTAGGAAGCGCTATTCAGTAGTAGTAGTAGTAGTAGTAGGAGGAGGAGGAGGAGGAGAGGTAACAGCGGAGAGAAGAAATGGGAGGTAGAAAGAAGGAAAATCGAAAGAGATGTAGTAGTGGGGAGGAATTAATAGAGAGGAGGCGAAGATGGGGGTAGAAAGGTTATAAAAGAAGAGTGAGAGGGGAGCTATTAGAAGAGTGAGGTTGTGAGAGGTGTCACACGACAGGAATTTGGTGATCGTAGAAGGACCTACTTTGACCAGTGTAGAATCAAGTGACCGCTTGACCTACTTCGGACTTATTGAAGACAGAACTTAAAAGCACCGAGAGAGACAACTTTACTGACGGCATAACATTAACATCATCATCATCATCATCATCATCACACATTTTCAGTGGTTAGTGCGCAGTTCTTGTAGCGAATTTACTTCACTCTTGCCTATCACCTGTAATCGTCAACCTTTCCGAATGGATTTCAACTCTGGAGAGGAGGGAAAGATTAAAGTTGTTTCGTGCTTTGTCAAAAAGTCAGGTATAAAGAGAAAGTGGCGTGTGATCAAATAACTTTTCGTGTTGCATTTCCCAGGTTTGGTTTTGTCCATGCTTCAGGTCTCTTCCTTCACATTACCCATCCAAGCAGAGCATTTTATTGATCAAACGTTCATGTGGACAAAGTTCATGATGAAGGATGCTTATTTAAGAAAAAAACTCGATCGACTCCTTCTTCCGTTTTTCTTTTGTTTGCGGTGACGACGATCCAACCCACCGTGATGAGTTTCTTTCTCTTGTAGTCCCACGCTTCCTTAACTGTATCTTTCCATCGTAATTCTAATGATCAAACGACTCCTCACTGACAGTGACTCTCGATTCCCTTATCGTTCCTTTGCCAGCAAAACTGAAGTGGATTAATTCATTGTACATGTCTTTTTTTTTAATCATGTGGCATAAATTTTTACAGATGCTTACATCTTCGGAACCTTCACGAAGAGTCAGGTGATGATTTTCAAGAATCACAGCACCTACTTTCGTCGGACCGCGGTCATATAAGGTCGATCAGTTTTGAGATCGCCTTCAGTGGGTCTTATTTCCAATCTGAAATGCTTGTTTCACTGTATCACACGTGACGTTGCCTTCAGCCCAAACAATTCTCCCCACAGACATGTTGCGACGTTAGATAATCTCTGTAGAAGGTTTTTCTTACAATATGAAACAGAATATCGCACAAATACGTTTCCCTTCCAAATCCATTGTTTCACTTGCGACAAACATGAGTTGATTCTAGCACGTGACATGATGTGCTGTTAGTAGACTGGAGGTCAAAGTCATGCATATACGAAGACTATTGAAAACACGCCGCCCCGGGTTGTTGCAAAAGTGGATTTTTTTTGAGAGAGAAATAGAGAGAGAGAGGGGGGGGAAGCGAAAAAGACCTTACACATACACACAGCTACGTACACATGTGTATTATATAATATATATATTATATGCAATACAACATTATAGTCAATGAAATTACATTTTCACATTTTATTTTTGTAATTTCACATTTCTACAAGTACTTTCATGTTTTATAACAATTTTCATGCAAATGTATAGGTAGTAGCATTAACGATCTAGATGGCGTTGCTGTAAAATAAATTACTTTCAATATCACAATACTTTAAAGTGAACATTAGATATTCTTTTAGCTTTTGTGTTGATATACTGACTGATATATATGAATTGACATGTACTACATCGATTGTCATTGCATTTGGATACCATGAGCATTTTATCATTGCTGTTTACATCATATTTAGCCTCTTCAACGACAGTTTCGCGATTTTCAGTTGCCTTTTACTTTGAACAAGTGTTCGATCAGTTATTATTAAATTTAGTTCGTTGAGGTATGCGTCAGCTCACACATACTGGTCAATATGTCGGCACAAACCCGGGAGAATACATCTAAATGAAAATATGAAATGCGAAAGCAGAAATCTTATCTACCACATCAAATGTCCGAAATGTGAAAAAAAAAATATATTGGCCAAACGAGAAGTTCATTATCAGAATGCATACGAGTACACCGGCAACAAATTATGAGTCTTGGTGTCCGCTAGGCCCCAGTAAATAACCATTTAGAAATATGTTGTTACAAAATGTTTTTAATATTCCCATTTTGCAAACTTTATGACTCAAGTGAAGATACAAGAAGAGTAAGAAAAAATAATTTTAGTGAGGAGTTCAAACCTGTTCTGAATGGACAATTATATGAATAACCAAATTAATGGTGAATTGAATTCGCATACAATTTTTAATAATAGTAATAATTATATAACTGTAGTAATATTGACAATAATTTTCAGATTATCTCAACTATACAGGAACACTAACCAACAAAGATACTACTTACATGAATATTCTGATAAAACATGAAATTTACTTTACAAGATGACGAAAAGAAAAGAATTTTATTGAGAAGTTCGAAAACTTCAAAAGGAACAATAATGCTAATTTGATTTGAATTTAAGTTCTTTCAATAATAATGTTCACTCACAACCTCTTGCAATATTGAAAGTAATTCATAGATTATTATCTCCCCTTTACTATACTGCAACTCCATCTAGTTTAGCTTGCCAAAGCCACTTACTTACACATTTACCCGAGGATTGCTATAAAACATGTCAGTATTCTTTAAAATATAAAAATAGAAAACGAAATATGAAAATCAGACTATGGTGAACTTTGATTAATTAATATCTATACACAATTTTACAAACTCTGGTACACACACACACACACACACACACATACACACACACACACACACACACACACATACATACACACACACACATACATACACACACACACATACACACACATACATATGAGAGTCTGTAACTCAGCCATTTAATAAAATAAGAACTAAAATAAAGTAAACACTGGTTGATATGAACGCGTCACTAATATGCGAAACATCCTCCTTTGAAATCGGTGCCCCAGCATGACCGCAGTCTCTTAACAGAAACAAGTAAAAAAATAAATAAATAAAAATAATATAAAATGAATAAGAAAACAACAACATGCCTAAGTCTTTATTATCGATCATTTTACAATATCACAAAATATTGATTTTTTTTAGATAGGCTTAACGCTACAATGTTGACGGTGGGGTCAATAAGCCTAGAGAAATCGATCCCAGTATTCTACAGGTACTTTTTTTTATCGACACCGGAAGGATGTAAGGCAAAGTTGACATCGCCCGGGATTCTAACTCAGGACGTGAATAACTGTAACAAAATTCCGTAAAACATTTTGTTCGACGCTCCAAAGATTCTACCAATCCACAAACTTAATAATAATAATAATAATAATAATAATAATAATAATAATAATGATAATAATAATG
>NC_068984.1:144998926-145006564 GCF_001194135.2 Octopus bimaculoides | reverse complement strand
AATAATAATAATAATGATGATGATGATAATAATAATAATAATAATAATATTAATAGAAATATTGATTTTTTTTTTTAATTAACAAAACAATTATACGGGATATCAGAGATGGAATTGAAAAACTGTCGCTATGGCACTAAATCTAAGATTCTACGTCACGTCTCTAGGAAATGTTGAATTCTAAAGAATCCTCATCAAATCTCGACTGTAGCGGTTCTTAAAGGTAAAGATGGTAAAAACACTACCCTTTTTCTCTCACTCTATTTTCTTCAACCACTTCTTTGTGTTCTTCATAGTATAAAATGAATGTGTGTGTGTATGTGTGTGTGTGTGTGTGTGTGTATGTGTATTTGTGTGTGTGTGTGTGTGTGTGTGTGTGTATGTGTGTGTGTGTGTGTGTGTTTGTGTGTGTATGAGGGACCTCCCATTCATACGCAAGTGTTGTGAAATTATTTTGTGAACAGAAGAACAGAATGGAAGGATTTATATATTCTAACCACGCATGTACTCATAATGACGCATATAAGCGCATATACATACATACATACATACATACATACATACATACATACATACATACATACATACATACATATATGTATTCTATGATTTCGCTTAGATATAGCGACACTAATAACCTGTTGTTAGAAATCAGTAAACGTATGATTCGGAGTGAAGCGTCGGCCGAGTACAAAGCCTGATATTAATTAACAATGGACGAGGGAGCAGGAGTCATGTAATCACTTTCATTTGCTTACATCTGTTTCTGCTATTGCTATAAGAAGCAGTGCATTCCGAAATGAGCATACACTTCATTTTAATAGCTCTGAGGAAGCTATAAGGTACTGCACAGGCACCCACTTCTCAGTGCACTGTTTCTTATAGCAGAGACAGCTGCAAGCTATTGAGGCTGCTTACGTAACTCACGTTACCTTGTCATTCATAATTAAAGCATGTGTATATACATGTGTGTGCGTGCGTGCATGCATGTCTGTGTGTGTGTACATACATAGTATGGATGGATGGATGGATGGATGGATGCGCATATTTGTTACTTAAGACCGTAACCTTTATTTTGAACACGGGTCCAATGATCTAATGCATCTGTAGTCTTGCATACCTGTTTTCGCGTAGACGACATGTTTTTGTGTGTATTTTTGTGTTTCCTAAAGTTTCCTACATTTTCTAAGCAAATTTTCGTATTTTAAAGTCTTTACAAAAGAAAGTCGATTTTTATCATCCCTCAGGCCATCATCATTAAAGAAGTTTCCGTTTCAGAGAATCTGAACATCACAGTTTATAGACCTCATAGCTATCCCTGCTGTCGCTGCTGTCGCTGCTGTCGCTGCTGTCGCTGCTGTCGCTGCTACTGCTGCTACAGCTGGTGCTGCTGCTACTAATGTTGTTTAACCTTATGTTAATTGTGATCAACCAGACCAATGATCAAATACATTGAAGCCCTGACCCTCCCACCGTATTTTTAGAAATATGTAGGCCTACATTATCAAATGCGTTATTTCCTCATTTAAGATGGTGGGCGAGATTTAGCTGCTATTTCTAGTAGGCTAAGCGCTCATTCAAAGGTTTTCTCGCAGGGCTGTGAAATTCATAGCACAGATCGAAGATTTCGACAACGGCATAGAACAGTAATGGTTGAAGGCGGTGTTTCAGTACCGATATATCTCTGATGTCTAAAAGCATTAAAGAATTATAGAACCGTGCTTTCTCAGTATTATCAAATGTGATCGAAAGCTGAAAAGTATCGAACTGCTTACATAGTTACTATAACGATTGATTTCTAGAAATGACTGGCTCAGAAGATGTGAGGAAGTAAGAGTAAGCGGATGTAAGTGTCTGGCCAGAATGATGAGCGCAAACAGAGCAACGGAAACACCTCAGAATTCTAGTTCTAGATGTTACTATATTTTTGCAACGATTTGTTGCAGTTGTTTATATAATAATGACTTAAGATTCATAATATTCCGACACTATTTTCAAATATGGAGAGTCCCTTTGTGGATAATTAGTACAAGGGAGATAATCAATTCGTCGTTAATATGTGGCTGTATTAACAGCTTGAATTTGAAATTAAGGAATAAAGTAAAAGATGCACAAAATATACATATCGAATTTTTTTGTTTTTTGCTTATTACGAAGCTCTTAAAATGACTAGGGAAAGGTAATCATATATAACACTATTTCATCCGTTTTAGAAATGATCAGCATTACATGAGAAAAAAGAAACTAAATAAAGGATTTGTAAAAATATAAGTGAAATTTAATATAAAGTTGCTAACCTTTGGTAATTATGCATAGCATTTTTTCATTTGTTTAATACTTTAATATTTGATCCGGTCTTCCCTCTTTTTTTTTTTTTCATTCAGTTTCTATGTGTTTTAACCTTTTCTGTTTCATATTTTCTAAATGTTATTTCTCTAATAAATAACATTCTCTTTTTAGATTTCGTTAATCTCATCTTGCATTATTGTCTCTTATTTTCCTACATTTATTTTATTATCTACTTCATTATATATTTTCGTTTCATTTATCGTTTATCTTGATTTGTTTTTCATATCAATTATCATTCTTCTTCGGTGTTTTATTTATCCTTATTACGGTTTTTATACTTCCTTTCTCTGATTGTGTTTCTTTTTATATTTTATTTATCCGAATGTCTTTTTCATTGCACTTATTTTATTTATTTTGCGAAATGTTTTATCTTAATCTGTTTTTTTAGAAAAATTTCTCTTATATTTTTACAATTATTATTTTTTTTTTTTGTTTTCTTTTTCTCATGTTGATGATTTCTAAAAAGAATGAAATAGTGCTATGCATAATTAGCAAAGACTAAAACTTTTAACAACAAATTTAATTTTATAAAAAATTAATATCATGTGAATTCTATACATCCATTTCTTCAAAATTCCTTAATTTCAAATTCAATCTTCTAACTCCACCAAATATTATGAAGGAATGATGATCTTCCTAATACTAACCGCCCGCCAGGGGACTCCACATATTCTCTCATTCATATCGTTTTATCTTTCATCTGATTAATCTTATACTATTTCATCTTTTACATAAATTATCTCAAACACATTTTATCTCTCACCTTCATAATTCTAACTTTTTTATCACATTTATATCATTCTATTTTTTTTATCATGTTTTATACATCATTTCTTTTCTTTTCGTTTCAGATTTTTATTTGTTTCATTTCATATTTAAACACCATTATTTCATTCTGTTTCTTACTGTTTTTTTTTCTATATCATTTATCGTAATGTTTTTTTTCTCTCTCTCTCTCTTTTATCTTATCTTATTTCTTATATCTTACTCGTTTTTATACTTAAGTGTTCTACGTATCGTATTCTGATTTCAGATGTCATTCACCTTTTGTTTTTATTACCTTTTTCTCATTTCACACCTCCTTCATCTCGTTCTGTTTGTATTTCATCTATCCCATAACACCTTTATGAGCTTCACCCTATTCTACCAAATATCTCATTTAATTTTCTTTTTTACATCGTATTTCCATCTAATATTTCATGTATCTTATATATTTCATGTCACCTTTGTCTTAAAAACTATTTTTCCATCTCTTTTACCTTATTCTGTTTTTTACATTTTGTTTATGTTTTTTATTGTGTGTTTATCTAAGTATTTTTCTTTGGGCACCTCATTTATTTCCTTCCTTTTTCATATAAAACAAAATAAATGAACGGTTTTCATAAAATTTCATTTGGCTTAATTCTGTTTATCTTATTCTGCCTTGTTTTTTCCTATCTCAGTCTATTATAAGTAATTTTATTCATTTTACATTTAAACCGTATTTATATGTCTCATTTTTCTTTTTCTATTTCTACAACTGATGTATCTTTTTCGTTTTTCTATTTCTGTTTATTCATTATCGAATTCTCATTCATATCATATCCTTCTCATTCTGTTTTTGAATTTCTCTTTCGGATCTTATATATGATTCATGTTATTCTGTTTCATATCTCATTAATCTCTTCTTTTCCAATATATATTACCTTAATCTATCGTTATATTCCATTTAGTTTATTCATTTATATTTCGTGTATTCCCTTCCGGGTTTTTTTCTTTCTTTTTTTATCACTTCTATCTTATTTCGTTTTTAATATTACCTCTCATTCTGTCATACCTTTCATTTATCTCAGAGTAAGTAATTGTGCATGTGTGTGTGTGTGTGCGCGCGCAGGTGGATGTACAAGCACGTACATACACACACACAAACACACACACACATCAATGTAGTTTACCTTAATCAGTTTTGCATATATCTTTTTAAAATCGAATTCTGTTTTCATCTCTAATTTATATCGCTTTCATCTCCTTTATCTCATCTTTTATATTTCATTTATTCTATTGTTTTATTTATTTATTTATTTATTTTTTTTCACATTTCACCAATTCTTTTCTGTTTATTATATCGCATTTATTTTACTCTGTATTTAAATTTTATTTCTCTTATTTTTTGCGTGTTCATTTTGTCTTCTTTTTGTGATTGGTTTATCTTATTTATAAATAGCATTTATCTTGTTTTTATCTGTTATCTTCTTTTATTGTTTTGTATGTATGCATCATCTTATTTCATCTTTAAATCTCATTTATTTATTTTTTTCTGTTATCTTATTCCTGTTTAATCCTGTTCAGTTTTCTTTTAATTCTATCTCATTATCATATTCCATGTATTATCTTCATCGTATTCCCTTCCAAAATATCATTTATACTCTTTTGATCCTCCATTTATCTTAATCTACTTTTATATATGAGCTGTCTTATACTGGCTCCACAACTGCTTTATCTTATATACATCAATACATATTATGCATTTCACCTTATCTAGTTTTTAAATCGCATTTATTTGATTATATTTATTGTTTTAATATACCCAGTTTATCATTTTCTGTTTTTTTTCTTACTATTGCTTATTTCTATATATTTCGTAAACCTTAATCTTTTCTATATAATTTATTTTTTTAGTTTTCTCTTTTTGTTTTCTATTTTTGTTTTAATACATCATAATTGGATTTCTTCATCTTATTCTTATTCAGTTTTTAGATTTCATTTATCCTTTATCTGTTGTTAATCTCCGTTTCGTTTATTGTTATTCTCTCAATTCCGCCTTTAGATGCCATTCTGCCTTCCTGATTTATTTATATCATTATTTTCTCATATTATTTTGTTTTTTAATCCCTCACTTAACTTGTGTTTCATAATTCATTCACCTTATTCTGTTTCTTTAACTATTATCTCATTCTCATATTCCTCATCCATTTTATTCATTTTTTTAAAATCTCATTGATTTGACTCTGTTTCTAATATCTCATTTATACAATTCTGATATTACATGTAATATATCTTTTTCTGTTTTCTCCCTTATTCTAACTTACACTGTTTTTATATCTCATTTATCTTTATCAGTTTTTTGTTATTTTTATTTCTATTTTTACTCTTTATCTCAGTTATTCACTGGATTTAATCTTATTTTGTTTTTCGCTAAATCTTTTCTCATCATACTCAGTTTTTAGATCTCAGTTATCGTTCCTTTGGGTTTTATCTTATTCAGTTTTCTGTTTATAATTTATCTTTTTCAGTTACAGAATGGAAGACATACACCAACCATTCAAAAACACACAAAGAAGTGTTAATCATTTAAACATTAATTATTCGGTGTCAAAATTTTCGTGGCACTAGCGGTAACCTAGTCATTGACATGGTTCCACTTCAGTGAAACCCTGTGACGAAAATATTGATACGAAATAGTAAACGTTAAAGTGAACTTAACATTCTTTGTGTATTTTTGAATGGCTAATATGTATCTTCGATGCTGGAATTGTTTTTGTCTTCAACAGACGGTCTAAAACAAATCACTTCCGAGACAAAAAAACATCTCCGAAATTTATCTTTTGTCATCTCTTTAATAATCTCATTTGATTCTGTTTTTGCATGTTAACAAAACGATATTCTAATTAATAAAATTTAAAATTTTACTACTAAAAAATTTTGATCCGTAGATTCTGCAATTAACTTCAATGAAAAAAAGACACATCAAAATAAATGCCTTTTATAATCTTTATAAATAATAAACTAGTTTATGCAGTTTACAAAATTCTAAGCATAATTATGCGCAGGTAAAAAAAACATATATATTTGCTTTAATATGTACACTTCGAGTGGCATTTTGTTCTTACTCTGCTTATATTATTTGAAAAAAGGATCTTTTTTCGGTCCAGTCTAAACTGAATCTATTGAAATTTCTGGTAAGTGTTGTACTCAAGTTTTATCTCCGATCAGATCAGAAATAATACGTATAAGTGTATGTATATGCATTTGTGTGTATATATATATATATATATATATATTCGCATATATGTAAGTATATATATATATATATATATATATATATATAGTGTTACGCTAAGAAGTGCTGCACGTTACCAGAATTTTCGACTCAAGTGAAACTACTCTAAACCGTTGTTACAGCGTCCACTTAAATGGGATCAAGATCGGCTAATTTACACTGGCATCAAGTCGTATTAATTGTAATAATGAAATCAAACCAAGTAGTGATATTTTCACATCATTTAATACGTACGTTCCAGGTTTGCGTAGTATATGATAGGAAATGCATCCATTACGTAAAATTTCCTCAGTTAAGGCATTTCAAAAATCGTTAGACTGAAGAAAGTTTACGAAATGGACGTATTTCCTGTTATATATTACACAAATCTAAAACGTACGTATTTTAATACGTACGTTTCAAAATATCAGATTTAGTTCGACCTCGTTATTACAAGTATCTATATACATACATACATGCATATGTATGTATGTATGTATGTATACACACACAAATAGCGTTACAATAATTATGATACTAATTCGCAATGACTTCGAGTTTTATTTTACAGAAAAGGAGTGTTCATGAAGGAAGATGACCGTAGATCTAATGATGAAAGGTGAAATGGGTCATTTTACCGTTTAATTCTTCATCGTTGGTACGCTATGGCCTTTTATATCATGTCTGTGGTTTACTTTATCGATCTCTTAAGGAACCCAAGAGAGAGTCGACCTTACCATAAAAGGACATATGCTACATGTGTGGCTGTGTGTATGTGTGTATCTATGGTTGTGTATTTCTGTGAATATGTGTGTATGTGTGAGTTTGTGCCCAATGTCAGACAGTTGTAGACAACACCACTCTTCGTATCTGCTATACACACAGCCATGTACTCCTGCGCGCACACGCACACACTATTCCAATTTACAACCAGCACAAATTGTCTTTGATTCTCTTAAAAGAGTTTACCATTTCTTTTGATCTTCTTGTTTCTTTGCCACGTAAACGTTCTCATTATCTATCGTCTGTTTGTTGTTTAGTTTTCTGTCTGTGTTCATTTTTTGTTCTTAGTCTGCTCGCACTCACACTTCTATCGAACCATATGGTCTATTCTCAATACTTCTCGATCTATCTATCTATCTATCTATCTATCTATCTATCTATCTATCTATCTATCTATCTATCTGTCCCATCTTTGTTGAGCCCTGTGTGGCTAATAAAAATGTATCTATCTATTTATCTATCTATCAATCTATATATATATATATATA
>NC_068984.1:144992685-144998158 GCF_001194135.2 Octopus bimaculoides | reverse complement strand
TATATGTCCCTAGCTCTGACTCTGCAACATTCGGACAACGCCACTATAAAGCAAGTTGCATCTCTGTGAAGAAGGAAGGTTACCGCTGCAGAACTGTCCAGTTATTTTTCAGAGGAACTAGAAAAAAAAAGACAAGGTAGAAAATATGCAAGAATGTGACAACACTTGACTATATAAAGAGAATAAAATTATCGTGAAACAAAACAATTGGAATGAAATGTATTTGTATTTTGTTAAAGTAGAAACATTTTTGTAGCAATGTAACCAGCGATAACACCGTGTTTAGGCTGAGCAGATAATTATATATAAGTGCTGTGCTCAGATCATAGCATGGTTATTTCTTAAGAGTAGCTTTCGGCACCATGCTGTCGACTATTCGATGCTCCACCAGTTGTCCTACAACGCGAAATTTATTATAGGAGTTACTACACACATCTCGCGCACGTGTAATGTGTGTGTATGTTTAAATGTATATATTTGAATGTGTGTTCGTATGTTAATTGTGAACATCATATTTATAATGTTTGGATTATAAAAAAACGATTGATTCATCTGATTTCACCAGTTTAATGTTGAAGTGTCTCTTTTCTTTCATGGCGTATTTTGGTTTGAATAGTGTAGCAAGACTTTTATGAGTAACAGAGTGCGCAGGGAAAGACGAAAAGAATTAGATTACACAACGGGGAAAGAGATAAAAGCAAAGAGTTTTGAGAAAGAGAAGAGACAAAAATCAAATGGAGAAAAACTATTAGGATAGAAAAATTTAAATAAAAGTAACTAATAGAAATAGAGGCTGTAAACAAGGAAGAGGTAGAAAGAGAGAGTAAGAAGAAAAAGAGAGAGAGAGAGAGAGAGAGGCTGCGCCGCAAGGAAACAGTAGAAGAAAAAGGATTCAAACGTAAGACGTTAAGAACGCTATGCCGCAGTGAATAAAAATTTGTTTTCTGATTGAAACGTGTTGTTGAAATCTTCCACAATAAAAGAAATTTGAAAATCACATTTTGATTAAAAAATACTTTAAAATTGGAATTTATAAGCATTTTCTACACAATTAAGACTTTAATAATTGCTTTCTTTTAGTAAAAGTTACATACTCATAACTAATTACAAAGCATCTTTCTTTATTATAGCATTGATAATTCAAGCTTCTAAACTCATCTCTTATTACATCGTGTCTATCATCCTAGATTTATATTTTTGTACTGGTATTTGTAATACAAAAGAAAAACAGGTTTACTAGGAAATACAATATTTGTGTTACTTACTTCTTTAAATAGAACAAACCAACAGATTAAATGTAATTAAAAACAAAGTTTAGTTTATATAAAAAAAATTAATGCTTTTTGGAATCCCAAAGCTTCTTTGCTGATCTTGATTCTCTTCTTCTCCATCTTCCACCCATGAAACGCCGACCTGAATCCATCTGTCGCATCCTTCCTTGGTTTGAATTCCCATGTAACGGATACATTGGTCTCGGGAAGAAACCAAACCTACCCAGTCTACGGGCCTGGGCAAGAGGTGAATTTTGGTTGACTTGAAACCGTGGCACTGTTTTGTTTCTTATTCTTTGGTGATTCATGACAGGTGCGAACATTCTTCTCCTGGGACTCCGCATCACATTTAATCGAGCCATTGGCCTTCTCAGAGCCATTCTTGTCTTTTGGACGAACCTATTCTTGGCCACTGGAATTCGCCTCTGTTCCACTTCGACTGCAGCTTTCATTGAATGCATTGGGTAATGCAGGCGGCTCTGTATGAGGTTGGGACCGAATCCAAAATGTTTTGGTACTGTGGAAGAAAGGAAGAAAATAGCATTAACATTTGTTATCATAAAACATAAGAGATTGCCTAAGTTCTATTTAATAGTAATGATAAAATATAAACGATTATTTATTGTATAAATAGAAAGGAATGCAATCAATTCGTATTTATTTCCTGTGATCGAAAGAATTTATCATTGAATAAGCAATTGTGCTTATTTTTCTCAAAAATGAAAAAGAGAAAAGCGATAAGCTTTGTCTGACAACAATGTGGAGAACCGAGAAAAGGAAGAATAAAGTTGAATAAAGTAGAAACGGATCGAAAACCTGAAGAAAAAATTTAATCTCAGATCCAATGAGCAAGGTAATCAACATATTTTACTTGCACGGCGATTTTGTCTGCATAACGACTATTTCAAGTCTTGTACATATTTTATCTATAATTTATTCAAAAGATAGTTTCTGATTGTTACAACTGAGAGGAGGGGTGCAGCCTATGCTTGCCCTCGAATACTATTTTAAAAAAAAACAAAAAAACAAGGAGGTCGTCTGCTACATTACTTCGTAATGTATCATTTTATAGGATGTCACGACAAATTAAAACCTGACTTGATTATATCCACGACAACAACAACAACAGCAATAGTCTTTTATCTTTTATCTGTTTCAGCCATTAGATTGCGGCTATGCTGGGGCACCGCCTTAAAGAATTTTAGTCAAACGAATCGACACCAGTACTTATTTTTTAATATTTTAAGCCTGGTACTTATCTATCGGTTCATTCACCGAACCGCTAAGTTACGGGAATATAAACACACCAACGCTGGTTGTCAAGCGATGGTGGGGAACAAATACTCACACGCACACACAACCACATACACACACACACGACGGGCTTCTTTCGGTTTCTGTCTGCCAAATCATTCACAAGGTGTATTAAGTTCTCCATTTGTCCTCGAGGTTCTCTATCGAACCATTATATTTTTCCGGGGAATGTTAATAGAGACCGGATACTGACATATTTTGCTGTGCTCACTTCAATTGTCATCAATTCTTTCACCTATGTTAAGGCCGTTTCTCCTCTATAAGGATAGTATGTACTTACAGTACATACAATATACTCGCCCTTGTTTTACATCCATCGTCTTCCAGTAGATTATTTTTCAAACTTTACGGCTGTTATTATCGCAAGTGTTTTCATAAATAGATATGTCATACTGATTAGCGACCGCATGGATTTGACTTCCTTGAGAGCGAACCACCCTGGTCCATATTTACAAGATGTCTGCCAATTTACTGCTGAAGTCATATTACGTTAGTACAAGATCTGAGCTAACCAGAAGACTATGTTCTGACTGTCATCTTATATTCTTTTTCGTGTAAGCTTAATTCCAAAATGATTGACTGAAGAAATAGGTGTCTACATGTGTGTGGAAACTTTTAGCTGCAATCAATTTGGTCGGTGGTAACCTACTTAAATCGCTTCTATTCTACTTCCAGTATTGGATGTATATATATATATATATATATATATATATATATATATATATATATATATATATATATATATATATATATATATATGGGTGGGAGTGTTATGTGTGGTAAGAGCGTGTATGTATATAGACACATGCATATATGTACTTGTGTATATGTATATGTATATACCCAAATACATATCACACATACATACAAATGCTGCACTAGGAGTGTTTAAACCTAGATATCTTCGTATCGATGTGGAAGATATCTTTCAATATTCCAATACACGATTTTACGTTCGTCCTTTCCCTCCTCTAACCGCCCTTATCCCTCTCTTACACACGCACCTTCCACACACACACACACACACACACACGCACACGAACATGGCAATGACATTCAGCGTGTGACCTTTAGAAATGCAACAGAGTGAAAAACAAGAATAAAAAAAGACAAAAACATAAAAACAACATCAAAAACTTCTGCTACTGCTGCTGCTACTACTACTACTACTATTACCACTAAATCCCTTCCTTGGATGTTGACCTTCAACAGAAATACAGTGTAAAAAGGAAGCGATCAGTCGAGACGATGACTATTTATAAAGTGAAGTTGTTATTTCCAGCTGCTTTTGTGAAAGGTTCCGTGTCTGTTGCATTACCAAATACCATGAAAGCCATTTTTAAAACGTGTGTGAGCATGTATATATATATACACGTCCTATTTGCAGTCGTATACTAGATATAGAACATTCACACTCACATGTGTATATATGTGAGTGTATATATGCCATATACTTGTTAATACACAGGTGCGCGCGCACATACACAGAGAGGCATATATTTGTATGTATGCATATATGTGTATATACACACTTGTATATGTGTGTGTGTGTGTATTTTCTCATAAATTATTTAACTTTCCGTATCTATCTACTATTTCTATACTAAATCTAATGGCATATATATACATGCACCGAGAGATACAGACAGACAGGCAGACTGACAGACAGACAAACAGATAGATAGATAAGATACATAAGCATATACATGCAGGTATGTATATATTTGTGTGTGTGTGTGTGTGTGTGTGTGTGTGTGTGTGTGTGTGTGTGTGTGTGTGTGTGTGTGTGTGTGTGTGTAATTCTCGTATTGTTGAGTAGCAGACACGATACAACATCGACCAAAATATCTTTTAGAATTGAATTGTATCTCTTTACGCTTTAAGTTCCAACCGAACAATCTAGTTTTCACTCTTTATCCTTCTGGAATCGATGAAATATTTACCAATCAAAAACTGGACGCAACATCGTATCAACATACCCATCACATTGCAAAATACGACAATTAGGCACACGTATCACGTACTTATAAACAAAATGCAAATGGTTTGTTTCTATAACATAAACAAACAGCTTGTATTCTTTAAGGGAACTTATATATCAAAAGTGAAACTTGTACCATATTTTATCAGAAACTAACCAGGTCTTTGCATCAATGATGGCTTGTAGTACATTATTTAGAAGTGAATATTTTGATTGCATAGAGAAAAGATCAACAATAAATAATAAACTACAAGGTATCGTTTGACAAATAATGTATTTCGCGTTTGTACTTGATTTGCAAGATTCTTGATGTGAAATTGTGCGCTGGAACAGATTTTGTTGTATCACTTGAGGGTAATTACAACAATAATAAACACACGCACTGGTTCAATTTTACTTCGTCTTCCTTGTTCGTGAATTATAAAGGGAATAAACAAAATCACTCAAACAAACACACACGATGGGCTTCTTTCAGTTTCCGTCTACCAAATTCACACACAATGCATTATTCGGCCAGGGGCCATAGTAGAAAATATTTGTCCAAAATGCCGGGCAGGGAGACTGACCAAGAAACCACGTGGTTGAAAAGCGTGTTTCTTAACCTCACAGCTATGCAATATACAACTATACAAGGTCTGAAATTTTGGAAAGAGGGGTAAGTCGATTACATCAACCCCAGTGAACAACTGGTACTGATTTTATCGACCCCGAAAGGATGAAAGACAAAGTCGACCTCCACGGAATTTGAACTCAGATCATAAAGCCTGTGCTAACCATTCTGCCATTTCGCCGCCTTGGAATATGCAAATAATATGAACGTCTTCATCGTCACAAAACTCGTATATAGCCTATACTATAACGGCCCCTATCTATCTATCCATCTATCTATCTATAACGGTGAACAGGT
>NC_068984.1:144989407-144991583 GCF_001194135.2 Octopus bimaculoides | reverse complement strand
TCCCCCTCCCAAAAAGAAAAGCTCTACATTGTATTTGTCCCATCTTCGTTGAGCCCTGTGTGGCTAATAAAAGAAATGTATCTATCTATCTATCTATCTATCTATCTATCTATCTATCTATCTGTCTGTCTGTCTGTCTACCTGTCTGTTGGTCTGTCTGTCTATCAATCTATCTGTCTCTCTATCTATCTGTCTATTTGTCTATCTATCAATCTATCTGTCTATTTTATACTTCTACCGTCTATGCATGGAGCAGACAAGTTGATGCACACTGACAACGCCATCTACCGCCGAAACTTTGAAGTCGCTATCAATGAAATTATCAATTATATGTTATTTATTATATTTATTAATTATACTTATTATTTATATCTTATTTAAAATTATTAATTGTATGTTACTTGCGTGGAGTCCTACTTTTTTTTTCAGTCAATATTCATATTTTAAAATAATTTTAAATTTATAAACCATCCTTTAACGATACAGGTTTTATACAGAGAGCGGGGAGAGAGTATATAGACAATACACAATCAGTATATGAATAATACTTATACAGTGTGAAAACAATATAGAAACAGTATATATAGAGTATAATGATGATATACCTACAGTACGTAGAACATACGCAATATACACTCGGTTTACATATATCACAAATGTTATACGTATACAATATAGACTGCAAATAAGCAGCGTAGATTATGACGACGGTATACAGTATTTATACAAAGTGAACTGGCACAGGCTCTGGAATAGGGGGTGCAGGGATTGCAAGCGCACTCACAAAGAATTGTGTGGGGTGGGGCAAGGAAAACGTTTTGAACATCCTCCTGATAAACTTCATCGCCAAAATGAACGAGCGCAGAAACATTTTTTGGAATGATTTGAAACTTTACTTTTCCATTAAACGATTTATCTCATTCGATTGATGTACAAATATAATATCAACAACAACAACAACAACAACAATAATAATAATAATAATCTGCGCAAGGTCAACCATTAAGGACTAATTGAATAAAAGCCAAGATAGATAAAAACCAAGTAGATTCCCAACGTAGATTATGTAAATCAAAAGAGGAAAGTGTTACCCATATAGTAAGTGAATGTAACATGCTGGCACAGAAAGAATACAAGAAAAGATATGACAATCTAGGAAGAGTAATCCACTATGGGAGTTATGTAGAAAGCTAGGATTTGACCATACTGGTAAATAGTTTGAACAGGAATCTAGTAAAGTATAAGAAAGTAAGAAGTATAAGATACTGACAGAGTAATAGAAGCTAGAAGGCCTGGTTTAGTAGTAGTAGATAAAAAGAATAGAAAGTGCCAGATAATTGACTTTACAGTGCCAAATTATGAAACAAAATCTATATGAGCGGTACAGAAAAAATAGTAAAGTACCAGGACCCAGCCATTGAATTACAGAGACTAAGGAACGTGCGGGTAAAATGTATCCCAGTAGTTATAGGTGCATTGGGAACTATCCCTAAAGATCTGAACAGATGGATAAAGGAAATAGGCATAAAACCCAAATTATTACAGCTCCAGAAAACAGTGTTATTAGGGACAGGCTAAGATACTTAGGAGGGCTCTTGGCATCTAAGGTTACTTGCTGTAACCCAATAGGAAGGTTCGTAGCATCTAAGGCAACTTGTTGTAGCCCGATGTTAGGATTTTCTTTTCCAATAATCTAATCTGTTGAGTGTATATTATAGTAATAATATTAATAATGAAAATTGTAAAGATATAGAGAAATGGTTGAAGGAGATTGGAATAGAATGCCCTATAGAGCTTCTACAGAAAGTTTGCCTCTTAGGGACAGGAAAGATTATCAGGAGAGTTCTTAGCACTTGAAAGACTGATGAAAACTTGTGGGTACCTAAGGTTACTGGTAGTTACCCGCTACCCACATAAATTCTACCAACAATAAGAACGAACTTGAGTAAATTATTATCATCATCATCATTATTATTATTATTATTATTATTATTATTATTATTATTATTA
The DNA here is from genome assembly GCF_001194135.2 of Octopus bimaculoides. Taxonomy (NCBI): domain Eukaryota; kingdom Metazoa; phylum Mollusca; class Cephalopoda; order Octopoda; family Octopodidae; genus Octopus; species Octopus bimaculoides. The sequence continues at coordinate 144,989,573 of NC_068984.1, read as the reverse complement.
TTATTATTATTATCATTATTATTATTATACTTGTTTTTGTTTCGATAATGAGGTTGAAACAATCGATGTTTTTTGTAAAAAAGTTTGGACCTGGGTTTTCCACACTTATGTATACAAAAGAAATGCAGATACCATAAAGAACATTATGCAGAAAACATAGAAACAG
>NC_068984.1:144987309-144989326 GCF_001194135.2 Octopus bimaculoides | reverse complement strand
CACACACACACACACACACATACACACACACACACACACACACACACACACACACACATACACACACACACACAAAAGAAGCATATTTATGTCTTTATGCAATCTTATTTACCAACATGAATATATTAGCATTTACTCAGGCACGCATTTACAAACACATTCTCCCAATCACATGCGCAATCACACAAATACATGCACACACAGATTCACACACGTGCACATAAAGACGTCAACCCAACCTGACACACACACTCAATGCATATAAAAGCACGCGCATGCGTACACGCTTGCATTTAAAGTAAACCAGTTGTGCGTGCGCGAAGTGGTCAGTTGCTTTGTGAGGCTCATGGTGGTGACAGCGGTAGTAATGGTAGTGGTGGTGGTGGTGGTGGTGCAGTGAGTTTTAGTATATGGTGCATGAGACAAGATTATTTATGGGACAGATGAAAAGTATATGAATACAGAGTGATGGGGAGAAGCAGAGAATTATGAAATTACAGAAGTGAGATTATAACAGTTTAACTTTAGAATTCATACATGCATGTATGCACGCGCGTGTGTGTGTGTGAGAGTTTATGTACGTATGTGTATTTGTATGGATTAAATAAAAACTTGTTAAGGCCGAAACAATGTAAAATAAAATGCAAAAATGAGGACAAAACTGCAGTTGAAGTTTTATGTTGTAATTCAATATTTCGGGATTAACACCTCTTCATCAGGACATAAAAAAATGAGAGATGCTCAGTTATACAGAAGGTAGTGAAACACACAGATTAGTGTTGTTATAATAGTCAGTTTCCTTTGGGTAGTTCTTGTCTGTAGTTTAATGCTGGTTTCAATTTATAATTAGGATGGCCTCCTTGATTCCAAAGTCACCTGTGTTACATTCGGTGGCTCTGATGGATACAACAAAGTTCAAGGTTTGGCAATTCTGCAGATGTTTATGGACCGAAGCGTTTGTGTGCATGTGTCTTTGACGCAAATGTGCAGTTTTCTGGTGGCGATCCCATTTTAGGATTGTACCACATTTCTTGCGGACTACTACATGTACTACGTAGGTCTTCGAGCACATTTTGAAGCTGTTGATAGGGCAGTTGGACAGTGTGCACCCCACGATGCTTTTCCTGATACGATTTCTGAACAGAAATTTCCTTCATCTCCGAAGATAGTAGTAGTAGTAGTAGTAGTAGTAGTAGTAGTAGTAGTAGTAGTAGTAGTAGTAGTAGTAGTAGTATGGAAATGTGAAAGAGAGATGAAGAGAAAAAGGACTTGAAACGGTTGACAGGGGTGTGAAATGTTGATGATGAGTGAGAAGAGAGAAGAGGAGGTGGTGGTGGTAAGAAGGGCCAGCAAAATGTGTATTTTAGGGTCTGGGCTAAGTTTGGGAGACATAAGTATTTGGTTGGAGTGACAGGTATTTTGAGAGGAAACTTTGATCGTTCACACGAAACTGGACAAAAAAAAAACAAAGAAGAAAAAGAAAGAAAGAATATTTTAGAGAAGAGAATAGAGATGGCGGTGGTGGTGGTGGTAGAAAAGGAGGAATAGGGGAACTTTGTTGTAGAGACAGTAGTTGAAGTGTTGTAATGATGATGACAGAAGTGGTAATGGTGGTGGTAGCAGTTGTAGTGTGGGTAGCAGTAGTAGCGACAGTAGCGACAATAGCGACAGTAGCAGCGGTGCGCAAGGGCTAGCAAAGGGAGACAAACCTGCAATGGGCAAGGGTTGCCTGCAAGACTGCTTGCAACGCATCCTGCAGCCTGCTGCTTGGTTACCTACAAAATGAACGAGTGTTTCAACATCAACAACAAATGCCATTTATGTTCACCAGTGTTTCGGCGTCGTGGAACCACCAATGAGGCGAATATACGATCCGCTTTCGTCTCCCAGGTCAAGTCACTCTCACCTTACATCACCTATTGTCTTTCAGAAATGCATGAATGCTACATAATCTTTGACTATCAATTTCATTTTAAAAGAAAGTATATATATATATATATATATATATATATATTAA
>NC_068984.1:144983673-144986496 GCF_001194135.2 Octopus bimaculoides | reverse complement strand
ATATATATATATATACATATATATGACTGCATCGTTTAGTTGTGTCAGTTTATATTCTGCGTTCAAATCGCATTCAACTCATGCTGAGGCCGACTTTGCCGTCCAGCCAACCGGAGGTCGATAAAATAATTAGCAGTCATGTACTAGGATCCATATAATCAGATGTGCCCCTCTCCCTCAGTATCTATGGACCTTGTACTTATTTTACAACACAGTACTTACATCTACACTACATTTCGATCTGTTCGATCTTCGATTATCAATAAGTGTCTTTCCCCAATCTAAATATCCCGGACTGCATTGGAACCCGTGATGAGAACGATGCTCATATCCAGTAAGAGTCTTAAACATTTAGAACTTCAGTGACGTCACCTCATCTCTAAGAAAAGCATTAATATTACAAAATGTCACCACATCAAACCAGACATCGGATAGGCATGAATGCCATCACATCAGACCAAAACGTTGAAGACAGATCTGTGTATCAGTATAAGAAAGCATTATTTTCATCAAACAGGAAACTGAGCCATTCCAAAGAGGGATCGAACTGGGCTCACTGAATCAATTCACAGAACCGGATTTACTATTACACTATAAATGATAAATAAAATGCCTTTGTTTAAAATAGCAATCTGTCTACCTATTCAAGGCAGACATACCGTTGAAAGCTTGATTTAATGCAGCATTCGTTCTGAGATATCTCTGATAAGTGTTAAAAACACAAAAATATATAAACAGCAGATTTTGCCTCAGTATGCGAGTGCCAGTGGATTCTTTCTACTGACAAAGCCCAAAGTGACAGAAATGAGCATTTAGCATTGTCATCACCACTACTGGATGATTTTCATCTGCTACTGATATATTTTTGTATTAACACCGTACTTCCATAAGAGATATTATTTGCAGTTGAATACCGCAGTTAATTTGACTTTCCGTGATGTGTTTGCATTAAGTATGATACCCTTATAGCTATCTTAAACTAATACAGCTTGGGTTACTCGTCATGAATCAGTCTTTGTGATTTTAAACCCCAGACGTATTCAACTGTTGAGGGGAAATGAGCTGTGAACTTCTTACAGAACCCTACACTCAACAGAAATAAATATCTTAATCTAAACTCAGAAAATATTTTTACTGAGCGTAGGAGATATGGTGGTGTGGATGTGTGTATATGGGATTCTATGGTGTGGGTGGTGAGCATCCATGCCTCATTGGTGTCATGATGAGTGCAGATGATTCAGGGATTGCTGGGTGTAGGTGGCTTTGGCTCAGTCGGTGATGTTGAGTATAGGTGACTAACTCAGCGATGTGCTTGTGAGTATTGATGTGACGGTGAGTGTAGGTGGCACAATGGACTGATGGTAAATGACGATGAATCAGCGATGTGCTGGTGAGTGAAGATGACTCAGTAGTGTATTGGTGAATCTGGCTCTAACTCAGTGAGTGCGAGTGACACAGTTGTGCTGTGATTGATGTGAGTGTAGGTGACTCTGACTAAGTGGTTGATGGTGAGTAATGATGGTTCGGTGGTATATTGGTGAATCTGAGTGAGTGATGATGACTCAGTGTTAGTGGGGTGTTGAGTGATGATGACTCAATGCGAGATGGCGCGTTTTGCATCACCAGTGTATTGTTGCGCCATCTGGTTGCAGCGCAATATAAGTTCCTTACACTAAGATCAAACAAAACATAAACCAAGAGCTGTCAATAGAGATCGATACTGATCAATACAGTGGTTAGCATTGATCAATACAGTGATTAGCATTAATCAATACAGACCAACAGTAACTAACAGCGATTAACAACGATCAATAGAGATCACTAATTATCAACAAAGATCAACGTTGGCCGACAGCGATCAATAATCACCTCGAGTTAAAGTCATATGAATAAGACTGACCAGATGTCAGTCTGTACTTACACTATATATTGGGATTGTGGACAGCTTAAATGAACTCTTTTTCTAATCTACATGCCAGAGGATTTCATAATCATTGAATTCCTTACCAATTTCTGTATTTTAGGAGCGAATAAAGAAGTAAACTCCCACCGGCCACAGTATTCCAGTAAGGAACAGAGGCCACGTGTATTACTGGCATTGGAAGACATAATAATGGGATAACATCTCACATATCCAGCAATTTATTGGGTATGTGACATCTCCACCGACATAAGACAACAGAAAAAGAACTTGAAACTCTACATCTGGACACTATGAAGGAATATATTACAGCGCTAAACTTTGTGGGTATTTAAGCCATGCGTTCATGGATGGGTTGGATGTGATACTGATAAAAGAGCAACAACTTCTGAAATACGTATATACACCCATTATCTACTTTTTTTTAATCTTCCATCGCGTTGTTTATATAAACGTATTCGTATACGAAACGTCGTAACTTTCTATGGAAAATCAGTAGAGAAATATTATGCAGGAAATAATCCTTTCTACTGGAGGCACAAGGCCTCAAATTTGTGTGGGTGGGGGACAAGTCGGTTACTTCGACCTCAGTACTTGACTGGTACTTTATTTTATTGACACCGAGAGGATGAGGGACAGAGTTGGCCTCGTTGAAATTTGAAGTCAGAACGTAAAGAGCCGAAAGAAATGTTACTAACCATTTTGTCCGACGCGCTAATGATTCTGCCAGCTCGCCGCCTCCAAAGAGAATTCGTGATACATAATTTTTTTTTACTTGTTTCAGTCATTTGACTGCGGCCATGCTGGAGCATCGCCTTTAGTCGAAGAAATCGACCCCAGGACTTATTCTTTGTAAGCCTAGTACTTATTCTATCGGTCTATTTTGCCAAACCGCTAAGTTA
>NC_068984.1:144974335-144983550 GCF_001194135.2 Octopus bimaculoides | reverse complement strand
ATATATATACGACGGGCTTCTTTCAGTTTCCGTCTACCAAATCCACTCACAAGGCTTTGGTCGGCCCGAGGCTATAGTAGAAGACACTTGCCCAAGGTGCCACGCAGTGGGACTGAACCCGGAACCATGTGGTTGGTAAGCAAGCTTCTTATCACACAGCCACTCCTGCGCCTTGTATGTGAACCCAAATTGCTTAATGCTAACTACTGTACTTAATTATTTTGTGCTTTTTGTCCTGTTTATTTTTTTTGTTCACCAGTGCTTGATCGAATCTCTATCGAAATGTTGCTGAAGATTTTTTCCATTTCGTTATTTGGTGGAAAGAATTGCGCCTGTTTGGAAGGAGGAACGTTTAAAAAGATTAGCGAGATTTTGATCATGAACCCGGCACAGCAAGCTGACGGTGTCCTCGTACAACGAAGATCACATATTTGAGGTTACTCTATACGTGAAACGTATTTAGTATTATTACAATGGAATAATACTCAAGTGTCACCTTGAGCCATAAACACTCCGGGCAGTCGCTTGGGTGCCTCATGGGTCTAGGGGTCCAATTCTAATCTATGTATCTTGTAGCATGCTATCAGTAAATAAATTCTATAAGAACTTAATGCATTGCCCTGAAGCCTGTAATGCCGCTCACATACACCTGCTGAAAATATTAACCCCATTATAATCCCAATATTATTTTACAGTATGACTTTAAAATGCACAAACAAAAACATAATACATATACGTGTGTAAAGCGCATGCGCATATTTCCTTTTCTTTTTTTTATATTGATATATTTTGTTATCAGTTTATATGAATCGCCATAAAGCAAGGTGAACAGTGAGAATTAAAACGATGATTTGTAAGAACATTTTTTATGTGTTCCTCCAGATTCGAGCACGAATATGCTAATTGCTGCTGTGTTTCGTTACAGGAAAACAACTTCTTTACGATGAATGCATGTTCGTAACACTCTCGATGTTGAATCACAGACTGTCACAGAATCCCTTACAATAATGAATCGAGTATGTTATGAACACTTATTTGTCATAAAGGAGAAGATGACTTCCTGTGACAAACACACCAGCGATTAACATATTCACGTTCAAATCTGCCGGAAACTCTTAAGAAAAAACATGTAAGTCATCTTTTTATATAAACCTTTTCATAATTGAACATGTCTTCGCTCCACACAGAGGTGGCATAAAACCTATCAACTCGTGTTACTTATAGCTAAATAAACAAATTTACAGATGACCTCATAAATGGATGTATTTATAGGAAGATGGCTGGAAGGCTGAATTATCAGTCTTTTCTATGGAGCATGGAAACCTGATCGTTTTGTTGCCTATCATCGAAAGATTATTGAATGACAAAGCTATAATTAACCGGACGAACGATGTGCAAATATAAACGTAAAGATTACCTCTGTACTTCCGGGACACTGGGCTCAGGGGTGACTTTCTGTATTTCCTTCGTTTACCAAACATGTTACATTTCTTGCGATAAACCCAACCCCTCAAATGTGGGTTCCAGCACGGAATAAGGTCGCTTCTTCTGAATGTTGGAATCAACACTTTGGTTGTAGGCATTGCTGTTGGTGCTATACAAATAAACATACATACATACATTCATATATATTGAGATGCTTGCGCATCAAGCAGTTCATATTTGCCAAGTATAAATGAATAATTATTTAAACAATAGAAGGTTTTGAAATAATGGACTATAAATGATTATCCAATAAAAACTTGAAATGGAGATTGTTCGCGTCTAACTTAACGGACAACACAACATCATCCAGTAGATAAAAGAAACTTTAAACGGTTAAATCGAAGGATATCGAGTAAAGACCCTGAAGAGACTGCACCGGTGTTATAGTAGGGTTGCAATTACAACAGTTACTAATCGGTGCAGTTGAAACATGTGTAGGTCTATGTAAAGTTGTATATATATCAAAAGATGTCGTAAGCTGTGTATCTTTATACCACAGGATTATTTCGATTTCCGCCAACCAAATCTGCTCACAAGGTTTTGATGGCCTCGAGGCTATTGTAGATGACATTCTTAAGAAGAACTTAGATATAACTCAAAGAAAAACCGTATACATATGTCGTCTGATCAATAAGTATCCGGACTGTTGCCATAGTAACGAAGCTAAAGTACGCAGAGTGAAGCTGCTTGGCACATATTGACCTTGAACTCTGCTGTGCATGTGCACTAAGTTTTAACGTTCTAGCTCACTTCTACTGTTTACAGCAGTGCTTGGAAGGAAGGTGTGTAGCCTGTAATTGTCGCATTGACCATGACACAGAGAGTTGAGTAGAGAATCTGCATCAAATTTTGTCAAAAGCTTGGCGATACCTGCACAGAGGCCTACGCAAAGTTTTCATCGTTCTCGATTCAATCAAGGAGATCTTGTGCAACGGAAACCCAAGAGTTTTTTTGGTTAGGTGAAAGCAGTTTTGGCACAAACTTGGTAGACACGCGTCTCATACCCAAATTTCAGTGATAATGGACTGAACTGAACCGTAACTAATCTGCACAGACGGTGATTCGATGATTTCCCCTCTCAGTTGCACGCACATCTGCGATGTTTTTCTCATTTCTGCTGGTTGCGGGTCTCCCAGAATATTCGTCAATATCGCCATTTTTTCGGTCATCTTGGAAGCGTTTGAACCACTCATACACTTGTGTGAGGCTCATATACTCCTCTCTATACACTTTCTGCAGCTTTGCGTAGGCCTCTGAGCAGGTATCGCCATGACAATTTTCTTTGTCATGACAATGCAACAATCACACGTTTCACACATTACTTAAAAGTACTGCTGTAATCAGCGGAAGTGAGCTAGAACGTTAAAATTTAGTGCACATGCGCAGCAGAGTTCAAAGTCAATCTGTGCTAAGCGACTTTACTCTGCGTGCTTTAACTTTGTTACTATGGCAACAGTCCGAATACTTATTGTTATACACACACACACATATATAGTCATATTGTGTTTGACTTCCATCCTTGTATAAAGTATGTATGCGGTGACGATTGGATTGCAACGCTCAGCTATGTTATGTATAACTCAGTAATACCTAATGTAATAGTAAGTAGTACATATTAGTAACTAACGTAATACTTATATATTACATAGTGATACCTAATGTAATGCGCATGTATTTCATAGTAATACATACTGCAACGCGTATGTATCGTGTAGAAGCGCTACCTGAATGTAGTTACCTTTTGTTGATTTCAAGGTGGATAGTAATTTAGTGAGGTTGAGCGGTGGTAAGGTCATGAAAGTTGACATCCAGTCGAGGTCAGAGGTTACTAATTCGGTCAGTTGTTCAGTGGTCAGCAACTCTGTGGTTGGTTCCATTGTGGTAGTAGTTGTAGGTTCTAGAAGAAAGAGAGGACGAGAATTGGTGAGAATGCGAGAGGAGAGAGAGAACATGTTTGGGTGGAAGAATGAGAGGAGAAGAAGAAGAAACGCGATAAGCTCGATGTAGAAAAGGGTAAGGAATGCTGAGTCCAAGAAATCCAGTGACGGTCTACAGTGAGGTGTGGTAATTCGGTTGAGTGTTCCATCATTATTTTAGTTGTAGGCTACGAGGTGTAATATACTTCAACAAAGATTTGATATTTCTGTAATGAACCAATGGTATGTCAGCTTGATGAAAAAGTTGTAGGGTTTGTATCCTATTAATGGTTTTGCAATAATGAGATACATCAGCTGATAGTAAATACTTCTACCAGTCTTGGTGACATCCCTGTTTTTTCCAATAAGACATGAACGGAGTCAGTCACTTAAGTTTGTCCAAGTCCTTTCGTCGCCATTTGCAGCCACGTCAATGACATGCCCTCTCTACTCCACGTCTGCTTCAGGTCTGCCTGTACTATGTAAATAGTATTTCTATGCAATGTTAGAGTTATTTAACAAAGAAGTCCATTAGAAATGAGTAAACTAAAAGTACCGAGGCTGATTATAGATATAGGGAAGAAAATTGAAAGGGACGCTAAGAAAAAAAAAAGCGAACAGGGAGAATTAGAGGTAGATTGAATAAAATAGTTGACTAAGATTATGTCTACATACCTGGGGTGGAAGTAATCTTTCGAAGTTTTCCATTGGAACAAGTGTGACAGCAGAGTTTATTTCTTGCATTAGCGTTGTAGAAAGCGCAAAGAAACTTCCGGCAACCGGTAACACGATCGCCATATTCACAATCTTGAGAGTAGACGAAACAGTTGAATTAAAATATCAAAATATAAACCATCTACAATATTTATTACCCACATCTCTTAATTATATTAAGTCGACAAATATATATATCTATTAAACACAATAACCGATCTATTTAAAATGTATTTTGTGGGCTTCAGAATATATTAGTTTTTGATTTGGGATCAAACGTTTATTGCAATTTTATTCTGTTTTTAAAATTCCCTTCCATCATTGTGTTGCAGCCTTAGAAAGGGGCCGTCTCCAAAGGTTTAGTCAATCAACTCGACCCCGAGCTTTCTTTTAAGACTGGCGCTTATTCCATCGGTTCTTATTGCCGAACCGTCATGTTATGAGTTTATAAACAAACCAATGACTGTTGTCAAACGGTGAAAGACAAATACAAACTTAAACACACACACGCGCACAAACATGTATACATATACTCACATAAATATATACATATATATACGTACATACATACGTACATATGTATATATATATATATATACAGTTCTATAGCCGTCAAATGTAAATAATGTAAATAATGTGAATAACAAATATATATATGCATACATATATACATACATCTATGCATACCTACGCGCGCGCGCGCACTCAGATGTAAAACAAAGAAGATGAAGATATGAGTATAGGTTTCATATTGGTCAGAACTGTTTCAGTAGAATTCTGCTTCGAACCAAATTACATAGAGATAATTATGTGCGGTAAATTACATAAGAGGTATGTGTGTGTGTGTGTGTGTGTGTGTGTGTGTGTGTCTATGTTCGATTTTCAAGAGAGTGTTGCAGGAGCTCTGTATGTTCCCAATCAGACGACTTCGAGAACCGGTTTCGATTCAGAGTTGCAGTTATATCATTTCACCTCACTTGAGTCGCTAATAACATTTGAACAGCATAAACATCGCAGCTTCTATGTCTCCACTTCAAAAGCTGACGAGGGTACTTCCCCAATGAGGGGTCACTTTGAATACAAACGGTCATAGAAGCAGATCAAATTATAACGACAATTGATATAACTAGTAAGACAGAGAACCCTTACTTTCAAGTCCGACATACTTGGATGCACAAGATTCACAGCAGCGACCCGTGTAGCATTCACCTGGCGAGACAGCAATGAGTTCAGCACAAGGAAGATCTTGGTCAACAATTCCAGGCTGGTCTCCAAATGGACAATGACCTGCGCGTTTTCATAAATCACAAGAGAAAAACATTTTCAAAATTATTTAGATTTCTGATTTTATATTGCAATTAAAGAAAATTTATTTAACTTTTAGAACTTTCAACAATTTGATGGCAATATTTAAAAGAGGGATCGATCTTGTTGTAAGGTACAAGACCCATCAGTAAAGCCAAAGTTGAAGTAATTTCTTCAAAACACTTTTATATATCTATCCCCGTTTATCACGGGGTTTGGTAAATTTTTTTTTAAAAAGCAGTGATATGGGGATCTGTGATAAGTGAGTTATCTCCACGCACTTTGCAAGTGGAATGAATGGTAGATTCATTGTCACTAAACTCGAGGCCCACAGTAGAAAAGCTTCTACCGTGTTATAACACGCCGACCCGTGTTATAACAGATGAATTCGTGATAACCATAACATGTTTCACGACGTGCGTACCGTGTTATCCCGGATCAGTGAGAGAATGAATCAGTGATAAACGAGGCAACATGTATCTTCTTCTCGAAGCAACAAACATAAATACTTCTTGCCTCTTTTAGAATGCGACAAACTATTGAGTTTGAATCCATATCTGATGCTATGACCCCTATATGAAATTATTTTACAGATTCTTCACTTCACGCTCAGTGAACTCTTCCATAAAATATTCTATAGACTAATTGCTGCCAACGTAGATCATCATCACTTTAGCCAGAAATCTATAGTTATTTGTAGCTATTATCCTATATACGAAGCAGTCCTGTTGCCGTCGATTTTGCCCTCTCGGCTGTTTGGGTTTCGATGTATCCCAGTCGGTTGGTGATCACCTTGACATTATATAAATTTTTGTTGCAAATTGCAATGTGTACCTACCCCGTATATGGTTGGCATATTTAAAGAGATCAAAGATGCAAGGATTTTTAATATCGAAATCTGTATCCATTTCTTCACGGAGTATAGTTTGGATGAACAGACCCTATGCCTAGTTTGGATGAACAGGCATAGGGTTCACAATGACTCTTTATTTATCCAGTCTTCGTTATTCTTGTTGTGACGGTGAATTAACAGAATCGTCAAAGCGTCGGACAAACTTTCTGATTTCTAATTTCACTGGAGTCAACGTTATGACTTGTAGCGGATAAATAAAAGAAGGGAGAATAACGAAGACTGGATAAATAACTAGTCATTGTGAACCCTATGCCTGTTCTGTGCATTGCATGTTTTAAACAGAACATATTTCCCTGGCGTCCATGCACCATATATGACACACGCTCCCAGTGCTTTTCTTTAGCCGCCAGAATAACTTCTGAAAGGAAAGGTTTATGTTACTCGGAACGTATGAAACAGGGGTTAATTAAGAATCTGAAAGAAGCATGGACATTTCGGAGAAACTTATGAAAATGCTTTAGACAGTCAAAGAGTTCAAGTTCAAACCTCAAACACGTAATGGCGCCTGGAAACATCACTGATGGTGTGTCGTGGGGCATCAGAGAATGAAGCTGGGAAAAACTGATGTGAAAACTAGATGTACAAGATAACTTACCCATTACATTTGGAGCACTGTCCGATCGTACACACTGACCAGCTTCACACCACTGTAAACAGGGAAAGATATGGGTTAAATGTTTTGTATTATTATTATTATTATTATTATTATTATTTCTTATCATTTCTTTATGTGAAAACCCCCCACACTCTATGTCTGTCTTTCTATTGTCCTCCTCATCCTTCACCCTAGTGGCAAATAAATGAAATCATTATTATTGTTGTTGTTGATGTTGTTGTTGCTTAACACAAGGTTCTGACTGACCAGAACCCCGGGGTCAAAGATATTCATCCCATCTTTGTTTAAGATATATCCAGTGATACATTATCCTAGGTAGGCATGTCTCCACATTTCATGATGGTGGAGATTGATTTTGAGAGAGATTAGTCTATTGTTTCACTTACAACGACCATGTAGATGTTCAGCATTTGGATTTGTTATTGTGGATAATCTCTGGATATCAGTCTCTGATTAATCTACGATTATTGCAACATCTGTTGCGGCCATGGCAAATAAAGTAGAATTATTTTTATAATTTGTATATATTTATTTTATAAATGCAAAACAACACCACGGAAAAATCGACGTAGGCTTAAACAGTAAACCGCGATAAGTGAACTGCGGGAGGTGAACCGCGGGAGGCGAACCGCGGGAGGTGAACTACAATATGGTGAGGGATTACTATATATTCATATATATATGTATATATATATATGTAGATAAACCAGTTAAATACGTAAACAACGAGAGGAAAAATGGAAAACAGGACAAGGAAACACAGAAAAACTACCCTTCATCAGTTGTCGGCTGTCTATCTACTCCTCATTTCGAGCATTCAACGACAATGTAAGTCTTCAAAGACAGCTGCTCTCATAAATTCTAAAATAATATTTAGGATTTATAGAGAGTCAAAATTCGAAACAAAAACAGGATAGTTGGAGACATACAAGGAAACCGGACGAAAACAAACATGGAGAGTCGTTAGACCAGAACGAGAGGAAAATAGTGAACGCTGTGAGAAATATATTTTTTTTGAAAAGAGAAAACATAGAAGAGAGAGACAAAAAAAGTCTAGTCTTTTGAATGCATATATGTCGGTGTGTGTGTGTGTGTGTGTGTGTGTGTGTGTGTGTGTGTGTAAGTCTGCATTTGTGTTTAAATAGACATACATAGAGAGATAGACCGAAAGACAGAGAAAAAGAGACAGGCAGAGACAGAGAGAGAATAGGCGAATGACAGAGTTAAATAAGCGCTTACCCTTTTTCTGCCACATGACATACCATCGTTTGGAATTATGGGTGTATCAGACTCTGTACATTTCATTCCAGAACATATTACGGTGTAGTCATCTTTGTACTCTTGCTAAAAACAGAATTCGAATGGAGACACTTTTAAGGTGACCCAACAATTTGATGAATACACACACATGCACGCACGCACACACGCACGTATGCTCGCAAACATTAATTTAAATTCTTTACGAAATAACTATACACTTCATTTGAAGATTCAAAGGAAGCTAAAGGATGTTGGACAAACGCTCTGCTCTGAGCGTACTTCTTCTCATAGAAGAAACAACTGGAGGCTAATGAAGATAATTACATAACTCCTATCCTTTTGACATTCGTTAATTAATATTTCGCTCGTCTCCTAACGCTTCAGTCTAAAGCAAAGCACGCCGGGCAAAACACTTAGCGGCACACTAACACACACACACATATATCAGAGGCGACTCCAGGTCATCAGCGTCACTCGGGCTCTTCGCAGTTTTCGCATAAGACACATGCCTGCTCGAAGAATTTCACGTTTATCCGCTTTATTTCTTTCCCCAAATGGCTTATTTCTTATATCTAGCATTATGTCTTTCTCTGTTTCTAATTTAAGGCTTAAAATAAAGCAATCCTCCAAAACACAACTGATCTTTACACACAGACGCACAGAATAACAGCAATCGAATAGCGACAGCGGAACGCTCGACAGACATCAGCGCTCTGACAGTCGCCTGTACTCTTGACAAAAAACGCCAGTTAGTCTTTTACACCTACCAGGCTCGTTCGTATTAGCCCGAGTTGCTGAATAACTTTTTGTTTCTTCAAGAATATTGCAGAACAGAAACTTTTCATAGATTGAAATTTAAATCATAATCTCTGTAGAAATTTATTGTTTCAAGAAAACATTGAATTTGGATTGCTTTTAATTTTCACGATTATAGATAACAACTCGGGCTGTGACTTCTGAGCCCCAGTCAGGCGCGTGTGAACGATGTCGAAAGAGAACGTCTGCG
>NC_068984.1:144973113-144974129 GCF_001194135.2 Octopus bimaculoides | reverse complement strand
TATTATTAATATATTAATATATTAATATATATATATGTATACGCATTTTAAGTCGAATATATAACTTTATGAGAATGATTGTCTAATTTGAGTTTATATCTTAATTCTTATATATATATATATATATATATATATATATATACACACACATACATATATGTATACATACATACATACATATATAGTCACACACATACATATATACATACATACATATATACGTGTGTGTGTGTGCTTCATGTTATTCTAGAAGACTTAATGCTGTCCAGTCCAATATATAGCTTAACAGTGAACATAAAATATTCACAAGAAAATGTCCTTACTACTGAGTAACTCAAAAGATCTTATATGGAGAATACGGTATTGGTAAAACAAACAAATAAACAAATAAACAAGCGGACAAATAAAAAAATAAAGAATTAGAAATAATTCTTACCCTGAGGACAACTGATGTGGGTCCGTACGCTGCTTGACACTGCAGGTCCGCTTCACTACCTCCAACCGCTTTACCCGTTCCTTTTGACGACTGCGAACCTCCGCCAAGGCAGTTGTTGTTGGAACTAACAAAATGGTGTTTTTTACAGAGTAGCGTAGGTGGGGGGGGGGCGAGGATGACGACGATGATCGAGGAAGAGGAGCAGGGGGGAGATGAGAAGGAGGGGAGGAGCAGAAGAAAAGAGGAAAAGGCATGAAAATGTAATGTTTTCGTTAATAATTTAAAGACACATCGACATATATAGACACAGACAAACACTTTGGGGTACAAGGGTTTATAGGAGGGAGATAGAGGGTGGTAGAGGGTGATAGGGATGACTGAATCTACACCAGATACGACTGGTATTTTCTTTTAAACGGTCGTAGCAGTATCCAATACAAAATGAATTCTTGTAGGATTTGAATTCAGGGAGCGAAGGTAACTGCGTTATTGTCAATTCGACATGCAACCGTTTATGTTATTCCACAGTACTTAATATAGTAAGACACAGTAGATGTTATATATATATATATATATATAT
>NC_068984.1:144970469-144971139 GCF_001194135.2 Octopus bimaculoides | reverse complement strand
ATATATATATATATATATATATATATATATAAAACAGAAATACTGACATGAAAAGTCGGTTCATAAATTATTTATTTTGTCATCTTACACGTGTTTCAATTAAATTCGTATTTAAACTATACAACGTGGGGCAGCTGTGTTTCCTAATCCTCCACTCCATCAAAGATTCATACAGTAAAAATATATAGTGAGAGTATAACCGGGATATTATAACAATATATTTCTGGTACAGATGGCAGACAAAATCAACGTTGAGCAGATACGAACAGAAAGGTAGAGAAAGAAGAATATATAACGGACATATACACCAGTATGGCTTTCTTTGGCATTGGCCAGCTTGGTGTGCTTTCAAGCCAATTGATATATCATATCATATCTATCTATCTATCTATCTATCTATCTATCTATCTATCTATCTATCTATCTATCTATGTGTGTGTATATACATATACACATATATATATATACATACATACATACATACATACATACGTACACATACATACATACATACATACATACATACATATATTCTTTTATTTCTTTCAGCCATTTGACTGCAGCCATGCTGGAGCACCGCCTTTAGCCGAACAAATCGACGCCAGGACTTATTCTTTGTAAGTCTAGTACTTATTTTATCGGTCTCTTTTGCCGAACCGCTAATTTACGG
>NC_068984.1:144966186-144969566 GCF_001194135.2 Octopus bimaculoides | reverse complement strand
ATATATATATATATATATAGAATACTAGCATTTTAATAGAGATAAGGCTCCAGTATATAGTACAACAGTTTTAATTTGGTATAAAGATAAAAATTTCAGTTGCCTCCTTTAATCTAGTCTAATTATATTTTCTACTTTCATGGTACTCCTTATATATTTTTATGTTTTATTTTATCTTTTATGTTTATATTCTTATAACTCTATATTTTTATCATCTATGCCTTAATATAAATATCTGGTTATTTGAATGGAATAATATCTCATGCCACACATCTGAATTATAAATTTGCTTGTCTGAATGTTTAAGACAAGTATCTGAAATTATTATTCTATACCAAATTATATATATATACGACGGGCTTCTTCCAGTTTCCATCTACCAAATCCACTCACAAGGCTTTGGTTGGCCTGAGGTTATAGTAAAAGACACTTGCCCAAGGTGCCACGCAATGGGATTGAATCCGGAACCATGTGGTTGGGAAGCAAGCTTCTTACCACACAGCTGCTCCATGTATATCATATATATATATATATATATGTATATCTGTATGTATGTGTATACATGCATGTATGTATGTATGTATGTAGAGAAAAAGTGAGTGGGTGAGAGACGTATTTATGCATATACGTATATATGTACGCATACACAATTCGCGGGCGCGCGTGTTTATGAGTGTTTGTATGTGTGTGTGTCTGGGGGTATATGTGTGTGAAAGGAATCAATTGATGATCCACACTGTTGCTACTCAGAATCTCATTCACATACACTCGTACACGCGCACCCGACAACATGGTGAACAAAGCGGTATCTTAGCAGCGAAGCACTGACTGAGCGAATTCTCATTGGTTAAGGACGATCAGGTTATCGAACGCCTAACAGACGACGGATATTGTTGTTACTAACTGGGCTGCTGCAGCGAAGGGAAACCATCCGTTTCAGAAATGCGGGATTCAGTCGACAACTACTCTGATGTGTTTATCAAATCATTAAGTCTTGGATTTCCGGATGTATGGATGTTGTGAAAGCGCGTGGCCTAATCGTTATAGTGTTGCACTCAAGATCGTAAGCTTGTAGTTTCGATTCCCGGACCGAGCGGTGTGTTGTGTTCTTCAGCAAAACACTTTATTTCACGTTGCTCCAGTCCACTTAGCTGTAAATGAGTAAACCTATAACGGATTGGCCTCCCTTTCAGGAGGAATATTGTGATCTTTGTCATTTATGCGTCATGGGTAAGTGGTTCTATGAGGCCTAGGACTCGAGGCAGTAATGTCCAGGTGTTGATGAGGGAGTTGTCTAGGAGAAGTTGTCTCCTGGTGGAGAAATCTATAAACGTCACGATTCAAATTGCGGTATTGGTCATACAAATGCGACATTGTGCCGTCGGCTCCCTATGGACTTCTAACAAACAGCGTTTGCAATGAGCTTCAACCCACAGCACAAAACGAAACTAGATAACACATGAGTGGACAATATTCCTAACAAAATGGATGATTAATGCTAGAAACAATACTCGTAACACTGTACAATGCTAAAATAAATTAACAGATAACATGGAATGGTTACAAACAAAACATAAGCACGTGACTGATGACGTGTAAAGCTAATAATCAGAAACACAAATTCTCACGTTTATTGCCCACATCAACCACATTAACCCTGCTACATTAAAGGGACAGCAACAAACGTCAGTATCACTTTCTCTTGAGAATATCGGGGAGGTCTTGAGATAGTAATGATGGATTTGGGATCTTTACAGTCCAGAACAAACTTCGAGAAACTCTTACGAAATTACGAAAAAAAATTTGAAAGAAAAATGAAAATGGAAAGTAAAAAAACGGTAGCAGCTACATTATAAGAGAACCGTTTAATAATACATAAATCAGTTCGATTCATCTTGAATTTAAATTTTAATTTATCATGAAATAAATCTAAATTTTAAAACGAATTTTATTGTTTTGTTTTATTCTATGCTGCAGTTGCTTCAGTTTCAAGATGAAGTCTTAGAACAAATCGCTTGTTAAACAAAGACAACACAAAACACTCTGAATCATACACACACACACACTCACACTTATGTATACATACACACACACACACACACACATATATATATATACACATACTTACGCACATACACGTAGATAGATAGATAGATAGATAGATAGATAGATAGATAGATAGACCGGCAAACAGACAGACAGACAGACAGACAGACAGGCAGTATATGTAGTAATTCATAACAGTCAAAATTCGTCGGTGAATTTCAACCAATATGGATTAAGAATTTTTCTTGATTAAAATAAATGCAAAGAAAAGTTGCCGCAAATAAAAGATTAAAACGGATTATATTCGTGAAATATCACGAAAAATCGATAAGATTATGATGAGTTGATATACCTGTTAAAGGTCAAAAGTGAGTGATTTAGACAGAGTGTACATGAAGTATTCAAAATGATGAAAAATTAAAGTTCGTATATGATGATGAAGGAATTCTATTATTATTGAAAATGACCGGTTCTACTTCTTGAATGAATGGACGATAACAGAAGAATATGTAATATATTTAATTCTTTTGACTCGTAGATAATCGATTTCAAAGATGTGTTTGCTTTGGATAGGCCCGTTTGTATATTACTGATGCTTATTGCTGACTCTTTTGGTTTCAAACACAACATCTACTTTGGCAAGATTAGAACTATGGCACAGAGGACGAGTACACACAAGATGAAGTAAGTTCTTAGTCTTTTACACTTTTGCTGATTTCATATACCGGATTCTTTCAGTGCAAGAACATTAGGTTCTGGTTTACAGTCAGTCGATTAAGTATTAATTAGTAAAGGTAAAACCGGACTTGGAACAAATTGAGCTCAGAACTTGCCTGAGAATCGGTAAAGACTAATGTCAAATGGGCTCACGAGCAGACTTGAATTTCAAAGCATACTGTTCCACTTTCCTGTATTGAGTACTTGCTTTCACTTAATAGCATTTCATATAATTCCATGTGTGTGTGCGCGCGCATGCCTTTGTACGATTTTCCAATTTGGTGCATGTGCACTAGGAATAAGGACAAAATTTAGAACTCCATCTGTAACATCACATAAAAAACTCCGAAAATTCTATTTCAGTGTAGAATGTTGCATACGACATCGAAGTGGCTATAACGTATGTAATTCTTACCTCCTGTATAATTATGCTGCATAACTGATAACTTGATTATGATGGTATGTAAGGATTATTGAAGCAGCAGCAGGGAATTCATGTTTGAAATATCAGTTATATTGCTTGTTTTCTATTTTTCAATGATAAACTCATACACACACACATATATATATAATATATACATATTTATGTATGTATGTATGTATGTGTGTATATATAT
>NC_068984.1:144964747-144966070 GCF_001194135.2 Octopus bimaculoides | reverse complement strand
TATATATATATCTGTATGTATGTATTATGTATGTATTATGTATGTATATGTGTAAATAGGGATGGTATTATTAAAATACTGCCACGAGTGGCAAGCGAATTATCAGCCGTACAGGCAAATTAATAAACTATATACATACACTATTAGATATGTGCATATATACACAAGGGCACTACATGAGCACCTATATCGCTAAAGATAGAAGTCAAAAATATTTCTGTACCACCGAATAGTCACAAATCTACTACAGACATGATAGGAAAAAAATTCAGTGAACAATAATAATGTCTTACCTCTACTGGGTCAGAACAAGTAAGGCTATGTATGAAGTCAAAGAAAAAGAGAATGCGTGGATATAAAAGAGAAAGAGAGAGGACATTTAATGATCAGGTTTTATGTGAAATTTTAATTCATGCATATCTAAATTTTATTAATTAAATCTATTGTGAAAATAAAAGAGAATGAAGAGAACTAAGAAAACTGTGTTTGGCGGAAATGAACTATATCGAGAAGGGGTTAGTTAGCTCCGAATTTCATCTGATCAGCAACAGGACGAAGAAACTGTAAGGAAGCTCTAAAGACAGAAGAACCACTTCCCGATTTAAGAAAATTTATGAGAATATAACTACAATTAGATGTAAAAAGGACTAACTACGGTCAAATTAGGAATTGGAAATGAGAATAAAGCTATAGAAGTAGGAAACGCTGGACGTGATCATTAGGAGAAACTACTGCACCGTGAAGGATGGGAGGTGAGGTAAAGAAGTAGTGATTTAAACAAAGAGCGAGGGAGAGAGAGAGAGAGAGAGAGAGAGCAAAGTAAAGACAAAGAGCAACATAAAAGAGAGAGACGGGAGAGAGAGCGAGCGAGAGAGAGAGACGGGAGGGAGAGAGAGACGGGAGAGAGAGAGAGAGTGAAGGAAAGACAAAAAGCATGATAAAGAGAGAAAAGGGGGGAGAGAGAGAGAGAGAGCAAAGGAAAGAAGAACAAGGGAGAGAAAGAGTGAGAGGATGAGAGAGAAAATCAGAAAGAAAGGCAGGAATATTAAATACAAGTTAAAAATAACTGGGTTGTTGAAATGAAATTAGGGGATAGTCAAGCATGATTATGGATAGAAGTTAAAGAGAGAGGTAGTGAGTTAGATAGAGAAGATGAGTGGGAGAGAGAGAGAGAGAGAGAGAGAGAAGGCGATCGATAAAAAGAGAAAGAAATAAAATAGGAAAGACCGACGGAAACAAAGATAGAAAGGGAGTTGTACTGAGGAAATTAGAGAGAGAGAGGGAGAGAGAGAGAGAGAGAGAGAGAGAGAAGAGGGAGAGAAG
>NC_068984.1:144963579-144964737 GCF_001194135.2 Octopus bimaculoides | reverse complement strand
AGAGAGAGAGAGAGAGAGAGAGAGAGAGAGAGAGAGAGAAGAGGGAGAGAAGAGGGAGAGAGAAAAGAGGGAGAGAGAGAAGAGAAAAGGAAGCGAGAAACACAAAAACCAGTAACTCATAAATCAAGAAAAGCTGGTCCAGATTCCCTCACATCCTAAGTTGACGAGGATGTCACGTGATAAACCTGTCTCATTAGGTGTGGGGGTGGAGTTCTTGGGAGATCATCAAGAACCACAACTTATTCCCGTTGATCTGCCAGAAATGGTAACTAAATCTCACTCAAATCGCATTCTAACGAAGTAAAAATAAGGATACGTCTGAAAAACTACCCCCCAAAAAAGGGCGGAACGCCTTTAACCGTAAGTGTACTTGACCGGCAATAACTCGTGTATGAGGATTCCCCTTCTTTTATGACTAATACAGACGACATTATTCTTTCACAACAGCGACACCCCTACCATAGTCAACCTGACCATACCACCCGTATTACATGCATACATAACCATAAGGTACCCGCTCTGCAATGAGATAAACCAGTGGAAGACAGAAGCCTGTTTGTCACACATCATGAGGAGTGCGAGAGGTCAGTAGAGTCTGCTCGAATTCGAAACCATAACATTATAGGAAATGACAAAATGACGTTGTTGTGATTTTCATACATTTCTCAATATTTTTGAGTAATTAATGTGGTTAAGTGTAGTGTTTTGGTTGGGATAGAAATAGACACGGTGACTTGACGGTAGAGATTTCTAATTTCTTTATGAGTTTCTGATTTTGGACTGAGAGAGAGAGAGGTGGAGAGAGAGCGAGGGAGAGACTAAAAGAGAGAGAGAGAGAGAGAGAGAGAGAGAGAGAGAGAGAGATAAAGAGAGAGAGAGAGAGAGAGAGGCAAGTGCAGCGTGTATTTTCCATTGTGCATCTGAAGAGACAACAATGGGTACTCACCTGTAGCACGTATCGGTTTGGGGAGGTTCGCTACAATGTATCAGATGTGATAATGGAACGGTAACAAACAGCACGTTTAATAATAATAATAATAATAATAATAATAATAATAATTAAAATGATAATAAACTTAAGAAAAAAGAAACTCGCCTGTTGCCGGACATTCTTACAAGTTTACAATTGCTCCGACATGAAGATATGTAAAAATCCCC
>NC_068984.1:144962966-144963287 GCF_001194135.2 Octopus bimaculoides | reverse complement strand
AACTGTGTAACATTATTCAGTGTTCTATGCTACTCCAAAGCTGTTATTTATGTTTGCAAATCATAGCGGTGTTCAATGCGGTGACTGCTTCTTCCAGATAGAGTTGCACAGAACAAAGAATAACCGGCTCGAAATAACAAATATTCAATCTTCCAGACAGTAAAAACACGCAAAGCTGTGAAGTGTTGTACTTCATTTAGTATTACTCTAAACAGGAGAACATATAGCAGGGATGGAGTTAATAATGATGGCGATAGTATTGATAGCGGCAATTACATTAATGTTATTGATCTGTTTACTAATAATAACAATAATAACAAC
>NC_068984.1:144959865-144962956 GCF_001194135.2 Octopus bimaculoides | reverse complement strand
AACAACAACAACAACAACAACAACAACAACAACAACAACAACAGAATCAATAATAATAATAATGTTGTTGTTAACGCTAGTATTGGACGTCTCATAACCTGCAGTGTAAGCAAATGTGTGGCAATAAATCTTACCTCCGGTGTTACTAAAATTCGACGACATTTTATTGTGACTGAACCGGAAGTTGACGATACAAATAACAACAGTTTATGAGCCAACATAAAGCAAGCTAAAGTAAATTTTATGAAAACCCTCCGGTTAAAGACGACCGTAGATAAAGGAATGCTGCATGCAATATACGAAAGAAAATATCAAATCATAACATTTTAATACCTCGCGATAAATCCAAGTTCAACAATTTTCTCTACACTTGGGAATTTACAACACAATGTATCATTACAAAAGATAGAAATCTTCAATACAAAATGGCTGATCGAAAGGTTAAGTAACGTATATAGTGTGAATAGTTCACGCAACGAAGCAAATAAAATAGTCCAGATAAGATGAGATAACTCTCCCAGAAAATTAATTATTAACAACGGAAGCAGTATTAACACCAAAAGGTAATCTTTATATCCAGCTCAACATGGACGGCTTGTAAAAATACTGAATTCTGCGTTATTAGCCTTGAAAGAGTCTCTCATACAGACGCTTGGTGCGTAAAAGCACTTACATTGATCGTCTGCTACGAACGATGTTTGCTTTTATGCACCAAAACACCTATATGAGAGGTTCTCTCGAGGCTAATAACGAAGTATTCGGTCTTACAGAAAAATTATTAAAAATATGTGCCGTATGATGATTAAACACAACATAATCATTTCTAATTTTGGCACCAGGCCAGCAATTTTAGAGGGTGAAGACGCTAGTAAATAACATCGACTCCAGTACATCACTGGTGCTTTATGTCTCGACCTCAGATGAAAAGCAAAGTCACTCTCGGCGGAATTTGAACTCAGAATGCAAATAGCCGGAAGAAATGTCGCTAAGTATTTTGTTCGATATGTTAATGATTTTGCTAACCTGCTACCATAAACACAACAGAAATAATCAGTTAACAAACAAATCTACAAACACACGATTTGATAAAACAGAAAAATTTCAGCAATAAAATAATAGATTTAAAATGTGCAAATTTGGGGATTTAGAATGAGAGATCCTCAGCCTTCCTCATTAACATCTAATTATTGAAATGGACATGTCTTCCAAGCTATTAAGACCTGCTTTTTGCTTTCATCCTAAGCATTTTGGCTTAGATCAGCTTCGTCACTGTTTTCTATTTCTGCGTTGCGTAACTCCTGATCTTATATTTCCCATCTTTGCTTACAAACTGGAGCATCTTCGCGGATTCATGTTCTCTCCCTAATATCACCATCCAATAATTAATTAGTCTTGCTTAACTACTTCAGCTGACCAATTGTGGATATTTTATATGGGAGTCCTAGTTGGATCAGCCGTCTTCCACCTTCTCTCCTTGGCGAGTTGATGCGGTCTGTAACTGTCTTTGGCTGGTGCATTTTCTTGGCAATTGGGAGTTTTCTGGTTTTTGTATCCATTCTTTATAAGTCATCTAGGTTCCACTTGATGATATTGGAACCATATTCTACAACAGGTATACCTCAGGCCGTGCCAAGGAGACAAAACGTTTTACTACTGGGCACTCCACTCCCATGTCCTCTGTGCATTCTGATACTGTCCCCCAAAGCTCAACAATAATTAGCACAATCTTCTTCTTCTTTTTCATCATCATCATCATCATCATCATCATCTTCTTCTTCTACTTCTTCTTCTTCTTCTTCTTCTTCTTCTTCTTCTTCTTCTTCTTCTTCTTCTTTTTCTTCTTTTTCTCCTCCTCCTCCTCTTCCTATTATTATTATTATTATTATCGTTGTTGCTGTTATTCTTGTTGTTATTCTGTGAAAGAATGTCGAAATTCATTAAAATATATAAACACCAACAAAAAGAATGAGAGAGAGAGGGGGTGGTAAGAGAGGGAGTGGAGCGCTTCTGGCAGAGGATGGAATTAATAGAAGGTAGAACTTTCATTGTTATTACTTCAGTTAAAAGGTAAAAGTTGTTCTTTTAAACAAATTGACTGCAAGTTTTTTTTCAATTAAAGCTGACATTTTGACAGTGTCTCTTTGACACAGGGGTTAATTAACACAGAATTTTAAAAACAGAAAAAGAGTTTGAAGGTCAGATTTATCACATCAAACGGTCACCAATTGCTACAGACATTGGCTTCAAATTGATTTCAGGATGAAAAAAAGTTCGCAAAGTGCAACAAGTTCGTTATGCGCAACAGAAGCAGTATTAGGTTAAAATAGCAATCTATGTATCATACTCAAAGTAGACACACCTCGTAAAGCCAAATTAACTGTGGAATTCGTCCTGAGATTATATCTCTTATAGATTATATCTCTTATATATATATATATATATATATATATATGAGAGAGAGAGAGAGAGAATTATTGGGATGGCAACAACGCAACGGAAATTGCAAGGAATATTAATGCAGTATATGGGGATCGGACAATAAGCGTAAGCCAGTGTCAGCGGTGTTTCCAGAGATTCCGAACCGGAAACTACAGCCTAGAAGACGAGCCTCGTCCTGGAAGATCTGTAGAGCTCGACGAGGATGTCCTTCAAATGCTGGTGGGACAAAAATCCATCGTAACTGTTGAGGAACTAGCAGAGAAGCATGGATTTGGACATTCAACCATTCATCGACACCTACGTGCCATCGGAAAAGTCAGCAAACTGGGTCAATGGGTTCCTCAAAAACTTTCCGAGTCTATTCGCGCGCAGACAGTGAATGTATGTTTTTCTTTACTGAACCTTTTTGGGACCGAATACTGACTGGTGACGAGAAACGGGTTCTCTATAAAAATGGCTTGCGCCAAAGACAGTGGGTAGGGAAAAGAGAAACAGCGACATCCCAGGCTAAATAAGGTTTTTACCCACGAAATATGTTGTTATTTTTTTGGTGGGATATGGAAGGTTTAGTCCACTTTGAACTTTTAAACCCAAACCAAACGATAACAAAGGAGATCTACTGCGAACAACTTGAGCGGTTTAAGTCAGCACT
>NC_068984.1:144953249-144958982 GCF_001194135.2 Octopus bimaculoides | reverse complement strand
TATATACGACGGGCTTCTTTCAGTTTCACGCATGTATGTCAATCATGCTGATTGATATTCTTATAATAAGCGTCGTGTCATGAGCCTTGAGTAAAGGCGCGGTTGCCTAATGTTTAGAGTGTTACACTCACGATTCCAAGTGTTACACTCACGATTCCAAGTGTAACACTCACGATTCCAAGATCGTGCTTTTGATTCCTGGACCGGATGGCGCGTTAAGTTCTTGAGCAAGATACTTCTTTTCACGCTGTTCCTGTCCACTCAGTAGTAAGTCAGTAACTCAGCAACGAACTAGAGTCTTGTTCAGGGGAGCGGGGGAGTGTCGTCATTTTGGTTACTTATACGTCTCGGAAACCGCTAACTGGTTCTATGACACCTAGCACTGGAAATAGTACAGACATTTTTAATAGCTTTGTAGCGTTATGCAAAGTACTTGGACCTAACCATAATATTGTTGGTATCTTAGGCCTCAAAGTTATATTTACGTATGAATATTTTAAAATATATGAGCTTGTGCTAACTTTTCATGTATATCTCGTACGTTTTGACCTTGGATAAATCAATATCTGGACTTTAGATCTCTTCGATTTGAAGTTTGACGTAAACAAGGATTTTGTATCATAATCGTTTTAGATTTTGAAGAATTTAGGCCGTCTTATTAAACAATTATCTCAATCACAGATAACACATCAGTACCATAACCATAACAGTGAATGGGGGGGGGGGGTAAGAATAAGGAAGAGATTCCGTGAAAAACCAATCTGTGTCGACAGAAAAAGGCAACAAACAAAATACTTTTAATAAATGTCGTAAATTGAGATAAGTTCGTGAGTCGTGGAGAAAGAGGAAGTCTGAGGTTTTGGGTGAGTGTCGTAATGTTATCAATCCTGTTTCTGGTAATAGATCCGTATCGCTATGTTACTCCTTGTCAAGTTAATCCCTTTATCGGAGTCAACTCTGATACAGGGATCTGGTATTTACAGATCGACTATCAAAGAAGCTGTTAGACTAAAAAAAGAAAATGCAGAAAACACTACGTTTAGAAAACTGGTCATTGCAATTTGATGGTAAATGTATTGATGACCAAGAACACCAAGTGCTAGTTTTAAGGAATGAACAGAGAAGTTAAGTTAGAAGCACAATTACCAAACGGAAAAGCTGGTACTATTGTGAAAAGAACAACAACTGTTTTAGATTAATACAATTTATGGAACAGTGTAAAGATGATTGTCGCTGAGACAACGAGTGTGAACACTGGGAAAAGAAATGTCACTGTCATTCAGTTGCAAAGACGGTTTGCTCAAAAGGGTTTGAAAGAACCGCAATTTGTTGGTTGTCAGCATCATATCCTTGACAGAGTTCTTTGTGTTGTAATGGATAACGAACTTCGAGAGAAAAAGCCATTTCCCAATATTGATGATACATTCACCCCAGAGCTTCTAAGTAATTACGAGAAACTCCAGATTATTTCAACAATGGTGAAGAAAAGATTACTGAATTAGCAGGATGGCAAAATGACATAAAATTTCTATTTCATTTGACCAGAGTTTTTCGTTTCTTTGAAGAAACCGGCAAATTTCCTACTGTAAAGTTTCAAAAAATACCCAACTTAAGTAATGCAAGAAGGAATTCTCGAGCAATACTAGCTCTTTGGCATTTATTCTTCTACCAAAGAAAAGAGTGTTGCTTCTCAATGTTTGTCAATTCATCTCTTACAGCTGGGCAGATTTTTCGTTTACTGACCAAATGTTCAATGCACATGTTTATCAGAAGTTATGTGGTAGTCTGCAAGTTCATAAAAAAAGCATTGAACTCTGTAAAAAACTTTGGAGTCGAGAACCATCAAAACCTGAAATTCCCAGAACAAATCAGAGTACAGAACGGGTAATCAAGTGCCTTCAAGATCTTTATGATGTTTGTAAAAATAAGGAGAAATTTTAGCTTCGATTTATTTTATCTAACAAAACATTAATTTTTATGTTTAAAATTTGCTAACATTCAGCACCCTTTTTTTATACAGTTATTTAAAATTGGAATTAAACTTATAAAGTTAAAAATATGTATTATTTTAAATTTTGTATGTTATCGAATGCTTGTAGTGGCCTCTGTCTTAAAATAGCTTAGTTTTGAACCTTTGCATAGAACAATTTCAATTCAGTAGTCTTAAAAATGTACTTTTATTCTGCATCTCTGTTGTGTTTACAAGGATTTAGGCAGCGACAATACTGAAGTATGAATCTAGTGATTATAGCTTTAAAAGTCCATAACTCCGAAACTACTTCAACTAGAAAGCTGCAATTTCAGATATACCATTTATGCACTGCATTGAGTCAGCACACCAAGTTTGGCAAAAGCCTGAGCAGGCGTTATGAACTCCACTAGAATTTTGCATGATTTGGGTCAAAAGTGGTGATCAATTTCTTAAGTTGGGGGTGATATTGTTTTCAAATAAAGCAAAACAAATCTTAGTTTCCTGACTTTTATAAAATTATTTATCGAATTACAGTATAGGGTTATTAGGTTATGGAAATGTCATAACTCTAATACACACACACACACATACATACATATACATATATCTGTTTGTCATAATAAGGTATATGGATGAATGGATGGATGGATGAATGGATGGATGGATGGATGGATGGATGGATGGAGAGAAGATTCACACTATTTGATGTTATAATAGTAAAGTACAAGAAAAGTTAATTAAAATATGACGTTTATTGCTCTTTTCTGAAGTTCGTTAAAGACGTAAATAAATTGAAATATTCACAATTGGGAATGAAGAAAAACACTGACTGATTGAAGTCAAGACTGATTGAAGTCATGACTGATTGAAGTCATGACTGATTGAAGTCATGATTGATTGAAGTCCTGACTGATTGAAGTCATGACTGATTGAAGTCCTGACTGATTGAAGTCATGACTGATTGAAGTCATGACTAATTGAAGTCATGACTGACTGGGACGTAATGAAACTTGAAATTGTTCAATAAATCAATGAAAGAAAATCGATTAGAAAATAACAATGACCACGGAGATTGTGTATTGTATAATGTTTCTTACCTCGATAGTTTCTCGATTTTGTTTTTTATGGAGTTTATAGAACACAGACCAAATGTTTCTCCTGTAAATCCATCATCCTTCGTTGTACAACCGGGTATATCCACGTAACCTGCACTTAAGCTGCAAAAGATACAACACAAGATGAAACTTAAGATATCTTTAGTTGGCTCGAAAATTACGAAGAATCTAAAGAATCGTTTCTGGCACATATAAATGCGGTTAGTCTGTTGACAGATGTGGCCAAACTTGTTGAAATAATATGATAATATTCAGATGTTTAAGTGTTCATAGACACAAAAATCCTTCCGTTATAATACTCGATATACAGTCGAATATCTTGACTAACTGTTTCTCATAAAAAAAAAAAGATTTACGCTGGGTGTGTCTGGTGTGGTAGAATAAATTATAGATTATTACAACGTATAAAAAAGAACGGATTAAAGGATTACCTGTGCCCCAGGAGGCGAGTTGAGGTGATAATACCAAGGTTTTCAGATCCACTGTTCACAACAGATGCTGAATATTTACCACTGCATACACCACTCATGTACGTTATACCTAAACCGGGTGGAAAAATGAGAAAACATTAGCACTCGATAAGGTAGTGTATTACAGTCTAGATCAGCGGTTCTCAACCATTTTTTAAAATTCTTATTCCACTGGGATGGGCCCTCATAGCCATTCGATGGTTAAGATATATTACATATTTACAATTAAACATAATTAGGAATTGTATAAAAAAATTGTTAAAATATTTTGTTTGCTGTATAAGTAAAACCAGTTTATTGGAGATATGAACGGGTTAAAGAATTATGTGTCCTAAAATAAATTTTAGCAACAAAATTTTATATGGATCCCCCCACACACATACACAAGGCTTATTTGGACCTCGGTTGAGAACCACTGGTCATATTGATATATTAGGTACGTTATCATCAACCCATGGTCATTACTGTCCCGAGTCCGAGGTTTCCCGATTTCTGTAGCATATAAATGACCGAGGTCAGAAGATTTCCCCTGAACTGGATACCAGTCCATAGTAGGGTCACTCATTTTACTGGAGCAACGTGAAAGAAAGTGTTCTGTTCAAGAACACGACACACCGCCCGAGCCGGGAATTGAAACCACGATCTTAAGATTCTGAACGCAACACCCTAACAACTCGGTCGCCACCTTCACAAGTATTACAGAGACAAATGGCTCTACTTGTGTGAAATTAACAATGGTTTCAAATTTTGCCACAAGGACAACAATTTTGGGGGGAGGAAATGAGTCGATTTCATTGACCCAGTGTTCAACTGGTACCTATTTTATCGATCCCAAAAGGTGAACAGCACAGTCGACCTCGGCGGAATTTGAACTCAGGACGGAGCGACTGGCGAAATACCGCTAAGCATTTCGTCCAGCGTGCTAACGATTCTACCAGATCGCCGCCTTAATGTGAAAGTAATAACGAGGAATGAATGATGAGGAACTGTTGGTGCGGAATCAATATAAAACTACTTTTGATCGACGCACCAATGCTCTTGCCATCTTGACGCCTTGTGGAACAATTTGAGGGAATTATCAATGTGGAATTATTTGGTGTTGGAATGGTTTTGTGGAACTATAGAAAGCTGTGGAATGCAATGTTAACAAAAACAATAACAATATAAATAACATTATCAGCAACAACAACAACAACAACAGCAACTACAAAATAAATCCAGCCAAGGTATCCTACCTCTAGTGTCTGGGTTGCCTTCCAATTCGATCCGCTTCCTACAAAACAACAACGAAAAACAGATTCAAAATGAGGTAAAACTTTCAGCTCATACATAGGTTCACACACACACACACACACACACACACACACACACACACACACACACACACCAGATCCGAGAGACCTGGGCATCAGCATGTGCAGTGATGCATCATTTCACATGCACGTTGTCAAGTTGACAGCAAAGTGCAGACAAGTGGCAGGGTGGATACTGAGGACATTCAGAACAAGGGATCAAAAAGTCATGTTAACTCTATGGAAGACATTTGTTCTGAGCTGCCTAGACAATTGCTCTCAGTTGTGGTCACCACACAGTGTCAAGCGGACAGCAGAACTCGAGGCAATTCAGCGGCACTATACAAAAAAGATCGCCACAGTCCAACAGATGAACTACAGGGAGCGACTCAAGGAACTAAGTCTCTACTCCCTGGAGCGCAGTCGGGAAAGATATGTAATAATTTACATATGGAAAATACTAGAAAGACTGGTACCAAATTTTGGCATCCAATACCACACGAATGCCCGCACAGGTCGCCACTGCATAGTACCAAGGGTACCGTCCACTGCTTCTCACATAAGAACAAGGTATTGCAACAGCCTCGGTTTCAGAGGACCTCAGCTCTTTAATGTCCTGCCAAAACAATTAAGAGACCTGTTAGACATGGATGTAGAGGTCTTTAGAACAAAACTCGACACTTTCCTATCCACGATACCAGACGAACCGATGGTTCGAAATGAGACACGGCTGAGAGCAGCGATGTCAAATTCTCTTATACACCAGATGTGCCATCGAAAGTCTTGATTGGACTACATCAGATGGCGGAGAAGAGCCATGCAAGGAACGTGCAGAGAACACAGCATAAGGAGGGAAAGTCATGGTGGTGCTCCAGCACGACCGC
>NC_068984.1:144951236-144953149 GCF_001194135.2 Octopus bimaculoides | reverse complement strand
ACATACGTTCGTTCTTTCGTTCGTTCATTCGATCGTACATACGTACTTATGTACGTACGTATATTCGTTCGTTCGTTTGTACGTACGTACGTTCATTCTTTCGTTCGATCGCTCGTTCGTTCGTTCATTCGATCGTACATACGCAATTACAGACCTTCGTTCATTCGTACATACATATGTATTTCGATCGTTCGTACGTACATATGTACGTACGTAAGTTCATTCGTTAGTTCGTTCGTTCGTTCGTTCGTTCGTACATACGTACTTATATATATACGTTCGTTTGTTTGTACGTACGTACCTGTGTACTTACTTACGTGCGTACGTTCGTTCATTCGATCGTTCGTTCGTGCTTACGTACGTACGTTTGTTCTTTCGTTCGTAATTACGTTCGTTCTTTAGTCCGTCCGTTTGTTCGGTCGTTCGTACGTACATATGTACGTACGTTCGTTCGGTATTTCATTCGTACAAACGTACTTTCCTACGTTCGTTCGTTCGATCGCTCGTCCTTTCGTTTGATCGCTCGTTCTTTCGTTCGTTTATTCGATCGTACATACGTAATTACGTACGTACGATATTTCGTTTGTTCGTACGTACATACGTACGTACATAAGTTCATTCATTAGTTCGTTCGTACGTACATACACTCGTTCGATCGTTCGTTCGTACGTACATACTTACGTACGTACATACCTGCGTACGTTCGTTCGTTCGTTCGTACATACGTACTTATGTACGTACGTTCGTTATTTCCTTCGTTCGTTCGTAAGTACGTACGTACATACGTTCGTTCTTTCGTTCGTTCGTTTATCGTACGTACGAACGTACGTTCGGTGGTTCGTTCGGTCATTCATACGTACGTATGTACATACGTACGTATGTACATACGTTCGTTCTTTCGTTCGTACATACGCACTTACGTACGTACGTATATACATTCGTTCGTTTGTACGTACGTGCGTTCGTTCGATCGTTTGTGTATTCGTACGTACGTTCGTTCGTACTTTCGTAGGTACGTACGTACGTTCCTACATTCGTTCGTTCGATCGTTCTTTCGTGCTTACGTACGTACGTTTGTCATTTCATTCGTACGAACGTACTTTCCTACGTTCGCTTGTTCGATCGCTCGTTCTTTCGTTTGATCGCTCGTTCGTTCGTTCGTTTTTTCGATAATTACGTACGTACGATATTTCGTTCGTTCGTACATATGTACGTACGTAAGTTCATTCGTTCGTTCATTCCAACGTTCGTTCATTCCAACGTTCGTTCATATGTACGTACGTTCTTTCGTTCAATCATTCGTTCGTTCGTACGTACGGACGTTCGTTTGTACGTAAGTTCGTTCGTTTGTTCGTTCGTTCGTACGTTCGTTCGTTCTCTTATTCTTTCATTCGATCGTTCCTTTTTTCGTTCGTACGTTCGTTCGATCGTACGTTCGTGCGAAAGATCGTTCGTTCGAACGAACGTATGTTTGTACGTTCGATAATTCGCTCGTGCGTACGTTCATTCGTCCGTTCGTTCATAAGTACGGACGTAAGTACGTTCGTTCGTTCGTACGTACGTTCGTTCGTTCGTACGTACGTTCGTTCGTGAGTACGTTCGTTTGTTCTTTCGTTCATTCGTTCGTTCGTACGTACGTTCGTTCTTTTGTTCGTTCATTCGATCGTTCGTACGTACGAAAGTTCGTTCGTTCGTTCGTTCGTACGAACGTATGTTTGTACGTTCGATCATTCGCTCGTGCGTACGTTCATTCGTTCGTCCGTTCGTAAGTACGTTCGTTCTTTTGTTCGTTCTTTCGTTCGTTCGTACGTACATACCTTCGTTCGATCGTTCGTTCGTACGTTAGTTCGTTCGTACTTACGTACATACTTACGTACGTACTTACGTACATACTTACGTACGTACTTACGTAC
>NC_068984.1:144948547-144951039 GCF_001194135.2 Octopus bimaculoides | reverse complement strand
GATCGTTCGTTCGGTTATTCGTACGTACGTATGTACATACGTTCGTTCTTTTGTTCGTTCATTCGTTCGTACATACGTACTTACGTACGTGCGTATATACATTCGTTCCTTTGTACGTACGTATGTGTGTACGTACGTTCGTTCGATCGTTTGTTGGATTTTTGTGTATTCGTACGTACGTTTGTTCTTTCGTTCGTACGTACGTACGTTCGTTCTTTCGTCCGTCCGTCCGTTCGGTCGTTCGTACGTACGTATGTTCGATCGCTAGTTCTTTCGTTTGATCGCTCGTGCGTACGTTCATTCGTTCGTTCAGTTGTCCGTTCGTACGTACGATATTTCGTTCGTTCGTACGTACATATGTACGTACGTAAGTTCATTCGGGAGTTCGTTCGTACGATCGTTCGCACGTAAGTACGTTTGTTCGTTCGATCATTCGTTCGTGCGTACGTTCATTCGTTCCTACGCCCGTTCGTATGTAGTACGTTCTTTCGTTGAATCGTTCGTTCGTACGTACGGACGTTCGTTTGTACGTAAGTTCGTTCGTTTGTTCTTTCGTTCTTTTGTTCGTTCATTCGATCGTTCTTTTTTGTCGTTCGTACGTTCGTTCGATCGTTCATTCGTACGTACATACGTACGTTCGTTCTTTCGTTCGTTCATACGTACGTTCGTTCTTTTGATCGTTCGTACGTATATACGCTCGTTCGATCTTTCGTTCGTTCGTACGTTAGTTCGTTCGTTTGTACGTACATACTTACGTACGTACATACGTGCGTACGTTCTGTGATTCGTTCGTTCATTCGTACATACGTACTAATGTACGTACGTTCGTTATTTCGTTCGTTCTTTCGAAAGTACGTGCGTACGTTCGTACTTTCGTTCGTTCGTTCATCGTACGTACTTTCGTTCTTTCGGTCATTCGTACGTACGTATGTACATACGTTCGTTGTTTCTTTCGTTCATTCGTTCGTACAAAAGTACTTACGTGCGTTCGTTCGTTTGTTCGATCTTTTGTGTATTAGTACGTACGTTCGTTCGTAGTTTCGTAGGTACGTACGTACGTTCCTTCGTTCGTACGTACGTTCGTTCTTTCGTTCGTACGTACGTTTGTTCTTTCGTTCTTTCGATCGTATATACGTAATTACGTACCTACGATATTTCTTTCGTTCGTACGTACGTAAGTTCATTCGTTAGTTCGTTCGTACGTTAGCACGTACGTACGTTTGTTCGTTCGATCATTCGTTCGTGCGTACGTTCATTCCTACGTCCGTTCGTATGTACGTACGTTCTTTCGTTCAATCGTTCGTTCGTTCGTTCGTTCGTACGTACGGACGTTCGTTTGTACGTAAGTTCGTTCGTTTGTTCTTTCGTTCAATCGTTCATTCTTTCGTTTGTTCGTTCGTACAGACGTACGTTCGTTCTTTTATTCGGTCATTCGATCGTTCCTTTTTTCGTTCGTTCGATCGTTCGTTTGTACGTACATACGTAAGTACGTACGTACGTACGTTCGTTCAGTCGTTCGTTCGTACGTACAAAAGTTCGTTCGTACGAACGTATATTTGTACGTTCGATTATTCGTTCGTGCGTGCGTTCATTCGTTCGTTTATTCGTCTGTTCGTTCGTAAGTACGTACGTACTTACGTTCGTTCGTTGATAAGTACGTACGTTCGTTTGTTCGTACGTGCGGACGTTCGTTCTTTTGTACGTAATTACGTTCAATCGTTCATTCGTTCGTTTGTTCGTACGTACGTTCGTTCTTTTGTTCGTTCATTCGATCGTTCTTTTTTTCGTTCGTACGTTCGTTCGATCGTTCGTACATACGTAAGTACGTACGTACGTTCGTTCGTACGTACGAAAGTTCGTTCGTTCGTTCGTTCGTACGAACGTATGTTTGTACGTTCGATCATTCGCTCGTGCGTACGTTCATTCGTTCGTCCGTCCGTAAGTACGTTCGTTCGTTCGTTCGTTCATACGTACGTACGTTCGTTCTTTCGTTCGTTCGTACGTACATACGCTCGTTCGATCGTTCGTTCGTACGTACTTACGTACGTACATACGTGCGTACGTTCTTTCGTTCGTTCATTCGTAGATACTTACTTATCTACGTACGTTCGTTATTTCCTTCGTTCGTTCGAAAGTACGTACGTACGTACTTTCGTTCATTGTACGTACGTTCGTTCGATCGTTCCTTAGGTCAGTCGTACTTTTGTATGTACATACGTTCGTTCTTTCGTTCATTCATTCTGTCGTACATACGTACTTACGTATATACGTTCGTTTGTTTGTACGTACGTACCTCTGTACGTACGTACGTTCGTTCGATCATTTGTTTGTTCTTTTGTGTATTCGTACGTACGTACGTTCGTTCGTACTTTCGTAGGAACGTACGCACGTTCCTACGTTCGTTCATTCGATCGTTCGTTCGTGCTTACGTACGTACGTTTGTTCTTTCGTTCGTTCGGTATTTCATTCGTACGAACGTACTTTCCTACGTT
>NC_068984.1:144947041-144947670 GCF_001194135.2 Octopus bimaculoides | reverse complement strand
TTCGTTCGTTCATTCGATCGTACATACGTACTTATATACGTACGTATATTCGTTCGTTCGTTTGTACGTACGTACGTACGTACGTACGTACGTTCATTCTTTCGTTCGATCGCTCGTTCGTTCGTTCATTCGATCGTACATACGCAATTACAGACCTTCGTTCATTCGTACGTACATATGTATTTCGTTCGTTCGTACGTACATATGTACGTACGTAAGTTCATTCGTTAGTTCGTTCGTTCGTTCGTACATACGTACTTACATATATACGTTCGTTTGTTTGTACGTACGTACCTGTGTACGTACTTACGTGCATACGTTCGTTCATTCGATCGTTCGTTCGTGCTTACGTACGTACGTTTGTTCTTTCGTTCGTAATTACGTTCGTTCTTTAGTCCGTCCGTTTGTACGAACATATGTACGTACGTTCGTTCGGTATTTCATTCGTACAAACGTACTTTCCTACGTTCGTTCGTTCGATCGCTCGTCCTTTCGTTTGATCGCTCGTTCGTACGTTCGTTCGCACGTACGTACGTTTGTTCGTTTGATCATTCGTTCGTGGGTACGTTCATTCGTGCGTACGTTCATTCGTTCGTTCATTCCTACGTCCGTTCGTATGTACGTACGTT
>NC_068984.1:144944834-144946018 GCF_001194135.2 Octopus bimaculoides | reverse complement strand
CGATCGAAAGAACGAACGTAGGA
Source organism: Octopus bimaculoides (assembly GCF_001194135.2). Taxonomy (NCBI): domain Eukaryota; kingdom Metazoa; phylum Mollusca; class Cephalopoda; order Octopoda; family Octopodidae; genus Octopus; species Octopus bimaculoides. The sequence goes on along the minus strand of NC_068984.1, from coordinate 144,945,995 downwards.
AAGTAAGTTTGTACGAATGAAATAACGAACGAACGTACGTACGAACGACTGAACGGACGGACTGACGAAAGAACGAACGTACGTACGAACGAAAGAACAAACGTACGTACGTAAGCACGAACGAACGATCGAATGAACGAACGAACGTAGGAACGTACGTACGTTCCTACGAAAGTACGAACGAACGTACGTACGTACGAATACACAAAAGAACAAACGATCGAACGAACGAACGTACGCACGCACGTACGTACGTACAAACAAACGAACGTATATATGTAAGTACGTATGTACGAAAGAACTAACGAACGAAAGAACGAACGTATGTACATACGTACGTACGAATGACAGAACGAAAGATCGAACGTACGTACGATGAACGAACGAACGAAAGAACGAACGAAAGTACGTACGTACATACGTACTTACGAACGAACGAAGGAAATAACGAACGTACGTACATAAGTACGTATGTATGAATGAACGAAAGAACGTAAGCACGTACGTAACTACGTACGTAAGTATGTACGTACGTACGAACGAACGAACGAGCGTATGTACGTACGAACGAACGAAAAAAAGAACGAACGTACGTACGTATGAACGAACGAATGAACGAACGAATGAAAGTACGCACGAGCGAATGATCGAACGTACAAACATACGTTCGTAAGAACGAACGAACGAACGTACGTATTTACGTATGTACGTACGAACGAAAACAAGAACGATCGAATGAACGAACAAAAGAAGGAACGTACATACGTACGAACGAACGAATGAACGATTGAATGAAAGAACAAACGAATGTACATACGTACAACCGAACGAACGTCGGTACGAACGAATGAATAATCGTTTGAACGAAAGTACAAATGAACGTACTTACGTAGAAACGAACGGACGATGGAATGAACGAACGAATGAACGTACGCACGAACGAATGATCGAACGAACAAACGTACGTACGTGCGAACGAACGAACGTACGAACGAACTAACGAATGAACTTACGTACGTACATATGTACGTAGGAACGAACGAAGGTACGTAATTACGTATGTACGATCGAATGAACGAACGAAAGAACGAACGTATGTACATACATACGTACGAATGACCGAACGAACAACCGAACGTACGTTCGTACGTACGAACGAAC
>NC_068984.1:144942241-144944766 GCF_001194135.2 Octopus bimaculoides | reverse complement strand
TTACGTATGTACGATCGAATGAACGAACGAAAGAACGAACGTATGTACATACATACGTACGAATGACCGAACGAACAACCGAACGTACGTTCGTACGTACGAACGAACGAACGAACTAACGTACGAACGAACAAATGATCAAACGAGCGTATGTACGTACGAACGAACGAAAGAACGAACAAAAGAACGAACGTACGAACGCATGAACGAACAAACGTACGTACGTATTTACGAACGGACGAACGAATGAACGTACGCAAGAGCGAATGATCGAACGTATAAACATACGTTCGTACGAACGAACGAACGAACGGCGGAACGAACAAACGAATGAACGAACGAACAAACGTAAGTACGTTCGTTCTTTCGTTGGTACGTACGAAAGTTCGTTCGTACGAACGTATGTTTGTACGTTCGAACATTCGCTCGTGCGTACGTTCATTTGTTCGTTCATTCGTCCGTTCGTTCGTAAGTACGTTCGTTTGTTCTTTCGTTCATTTGATCGTTCTTTTTTTCGTTCGTACGTTCGATCGTTCGTTCGTACGTACATACGTAAGTATGTACGTACGTACTCTCGTTCTTTTGTTCGTTCGTTCGTTCATTCGTTCGTTCGTACGAACGTATGTTTGTACTTTCGATCATTCGCTCGTACGTACGTTCATTCGTTCGTCCGTTCATTCGTAAGTACGTACGTACGTCTGTTCGTTCATTCGTTCGTTCATACCTACGTACGTTCGTTCGTTCTTTCGTTCGTACGTACATACGCTCGTTCGATCGTTTGTTCGTTCGTACGCTAGTTCGTTCGTTCGTTCGTACGTACCTATATTGTTACGTACGTATTTACATAGTACTTTCTTTCGTTCGTTCGTTCATTACTACATACGTACTTATGTACGTACGTTCGTTATTTCCTTCGCGCGTTCGTAAGTACGTACGTACGTACGTACTTACGTTCGTACTTTCGTTCATCGTACGTACATTCGTTCTTTCGTTCGGTTGTTCGTTCGGTCATTCGTACGTACGTATGCACATACGTTCGTTCTTTCGGTCGTTCATTCGATCGTACATACGTACTTACGTACGTACGTATATACGTTCGTTCGTACGTACATATGTACATACGTAAGTTAATTCGTTAGTTCGTTCGTACGTTCGTTCGTTCGATCATTCGTTCGTGCGTGCGTTCATTCGTTCGTTCATTCCATCGTCCGTTCGTATGTACGTACGTTCTTTCGTTCGTTCGTACGTACGGACGTTCGATCGTTTGTACGTAAGTACGTTCATTTGTTCTTTCGTTCAATCCTCTATTCGTTCGTAAATTTGTTCGTACGTACGTACGTTCGTTCGTTCGTTCTTTTGTTTGTTCATTCGATCCTTCTTTTTTTCGTTCATACATTCGTTCGTACGTACATACGTAAGTAAGTACGTATGTTCTTTCGTTCGTACGTACGAAAGTTGTGTGTACGCTCGATCATTCGCTCGTGCGTTTGTTCATTCGTAAGTACGTACGTACATTCGTTCGTTCATTCGCTCGTTCGTTCATACGTACGTTCGTTCGTACATACGGAAGTTCGTTCGTTTGTACGTAAGTACGTTCGTTTGTTCTTTCATTCAATCGTTCATTTGTTCGTTCGTTCGTACGTACATACGTAAGTACGTACGTTCGTTCTTTCGTTCGTTCATTCGTCCGTAAGTACGTACGTTCGTTCGTTCATTCGCTCGTTCGTTCGTTCGTACGTACGGACGTACGTTCGTTTGTACGTATGTACGTTCGTTTGTTCTTTCATTCAATCATTCATTCGTACGTACGTACTTTTACTTCTTTTGTTCGTTCATTCGATCGTTCTTTTTTTCGTTCGTACGTACATACGTAAGTACGTACGTTCGTTCTTTCGTTCGTAGTTAATACCTACGTACGTACATGTACACACACACACATATATATATATATATATATATATACACATGTACGTACGTATTTATATCTACAGGCGTACGTATATACACGTTCGTACGTACGTATATATATCTACAGGCGTCCGGATATACACACGTACGTACGTACGTATATACATAGGTACGTACGTATATACATACGTACGTACGTGTGTATATGCATATATATATATACGTATGTACCTATATGCATACGTACGTACGTATGCATACGTACGTGTGTATATACGTATATATGTATATATATGTATATATATATGTATATATATATATATCGTGAGAAGACCCGGCAAGCCAAGTAAGATCGTTGCCAGTGCCCCTGGACTGGCTTGTGCGGGTGGCACATAAAAGACACCATTTCGAGCGTGGTCGTTTTCGTGCGGGTGACACGTAAAAGCACCCACTACACTCTCTGAGTGGTTGGCGTTAGGAAGGTCATCCAGCTGTAGAAACTCTGCCAAATTAGACTGGAGCCTGGTGTTGCCATCCGGTTTCACCAGTCCTCAGTCAAATCGTCCAACCCATGCTAGCATGGAAAGCGGACGTTAAACGATGATGATGATGATGTA
>NC_068984.1:144920886-144940791 GCF_001194135.2 Octopus bimaculoides | reverse complement strand
GTGGGGGAGGGGAGAGATGGGTGGTAGGAGGGAGGGTGGGGGAGAGAGACAGGAGGAGGGGGTTAGATGAAGAGTGGAGGGGAGTTGAGCCCATGTGGCGCAAAGGAGCGAAGATAGAAGATTAATCCCTGTTCACGCTATGTATATATATATATGTGTGTGTGTATATATCTATGTATGTATATATATATATATATGTGTGTGTGTGTGTGTGTGTGTGTGGTGTATATATATATATATATATATTTATGTATATATACACACGTGTGTATCCTATGCTGGCATGGGTGTGACAGTTTGACATGAACAGATGAGTCTGAACGTAGCATCAAGTTCTATTTTCTGCTTCAGCATAGTTTCCATAGCTAAATTGATGCACTCCCTAATTAACAAGTTGTTAGGACACAGTATTTCGTTATACAACCATAATATACTACAAAGTGTATTAAACGTCTTTTTTGTTTTAGTCAATATTGTATTCTACTGCTATTGAATCACTTGTTAAGGTTCTCTACAGATATTTTTTAATAATTATAGCCAGCACAGATTTATAACACTTCGTATCTAAATACGCCTAATGAAGCAACGAGATCAAAGATGAAAAATGGATAATGTGTGTATGTGCATAGTTCAAGAGTTTTTGCTTCTTCATGTGTAGCCATGCGTGCCATTACTATCAATGGACTTATTGCTGACATAATCACTAAATACCGTGGTGTAACTGTTGTATTCCTCTCGGGAACTCGCAGAGAAAACACAAAGAGTTGTACAACTTAGTTATCACATTTATTTATTAATTATAAACAAAGAACTCACTCACCGAATGTTAATTATCAAGAAACAAGAATGCTTTCCTCGCCATATATCTCAATAACATTCAACCTCGACAGTCACTTAAAACAACAACGAAACAGGGACCTCAGACGAACTATACTGAGATATGGGACTTCAGACGAACACAAACAAATCTAACAGCCCATATAACTGTAACCTTTCCTAATGCTTATCATTACTTCCCAGAGAATACCGGGTACTTTTTCATGACACCAGCACTGTTGAGGTCACAAAGTACCAGCAAGACAAGATCCCTTAAAATTGAGGGATAAAAAACTTTGGTAGAGGGAAAGAAGCAGGTGTCTTGCTGAAGAGGTGAGTACCTGGCTTGTCCATCTGGAGAGAGACTCTGTGTGTGTGTGTGTGTGTGTGTGTGTGTGATGTGACATCAAGGCACAGGGTGAATATGAGAGATACGATAAGGGAGAGGAGCAGAAGAGGTGAATATATAACTAAGTGCCAACCAAAGCCTTGAGTGAATTTGGTAGACGAAACTGATGGAAGGTTGTTGTGAGTATGTGTGTGTCTCACAGCACCCCTTGACAGTTGGTTTCTTTACATCCCTGTAACTTAGCAGTTTGGCAAAAAGAATTGATAAAATAAGTACCAGGCTAAATGAAAAAAAAAAGTACTAGGTTCAATTTAACTAAAACAACAGGTGAAATTCAGAATTACACAGAACTGACTTGACCATAATAATAACAATAATTCTTTCTACTAAAGGCACAAGGCCTGAAATTTTGGAGGAGGGGACAAGTCAATTGCATCAACCCCAGTACATGACTGGTACTTAATTTATCAACCTCTGAATGGATGAAAGGCAAAGCCGACCTTAGTAGAATTTGAAATCAGAATGTAAAAATGGACGAAATGCCACTAAGCGTTTTGCCTGGTGTGCTAACGATTCTGCCAGCTTAATAATAATAATAATCCTCTCTATTGTAGGCAGAAGCCCTGAAATTTGGTGGAGAGGACTAGTCAATTACATCGATCCCAGTGTTTCACTGGTACTTAATTCATCAACCCCGAAAGGATGAAAGGCAAAGTTGACCTTGGCGGAATTTGAACTCGGAACATAGCACCAGACGAAATACCGCTAAGCATTTTACCCAGCATGCTAATCATTCTACCAGCCTACCTCCTTAATAATAATAATGATGATAATAATTGATGTAGCAATTATTATCATGAAAGGAAAAGAAAAAATTGATAAATATGGAGACCCGAGAATTGAGATTGCCTATTTGTGGCAGCCACGAGGGTCAAACATAAAGGTTGTCCCTATTGTCATCGGAGCATTGGGTTCAATGGCACCCAGCCTGAAGAAACATCTGGAAACTTTGGAAATACCCTACAATCTAGGTGTATAGCAAAAACTGGCATTGCTTGGAACAGCATACATATTGTGTAAAGTACTGTCTGTCTGAGGTCCTTGTGGTGACTTAACAGACAGTATAAACCATCGGTAGACACAATATCTTCAACCAACAACATCATGATATTGGATACTGTGCGATGTCTTAAATAATAGTAAATAATAATATATATAGCCTCGGGCTGACCAAAGCCTTGTGAGTGGATTTGGTAGACGGAAACTGAAAGAAGCCCGTCGTATATATGTATGTATATATATGATGTATATATATGTATGTGTGTTTGTGTGTCTGTGTTTGTCCCCCCACCATCGCTTGAAAACCGATGCTGGTGTGTTTATGACCCCGTAACTTAGCGGTTCGGCAAAAAGAGACCGATAGAATAAGTACTAGGCTTCTAAAGAATAAGTCATGGGGTCGATTTGCTCGACTAAAAAGGTGGTGCTCCAGCATGGCCGCAATCAAATGACTGAAACAAGTAAAAGAGTAAAAGAGTATGTAAAAACTAACACTTCCTTTTCTGAGCTGAGATTTGAAACCTAATCTAAGGATTCTCGCTCATCTGACCAAACAGGCACGAAAGAAATTTCTTTTTCCTGTCAAAAATGATAGATGGTTTCCCTTAGCCATATCATTTAAGGTTCAAGTGGACAGGGTGCACCTTACATTGTTAGGAATTTCTCCTGCGGTATGTCTGCCTTTCTCGCTGTTATGACCATTATAAATACAGCAATCTGTCAAAGGACGGCAGAGAGAAGTAGCCAGAGGCAAGATGGCCAGCAAGTAACTTCACCAGTTAAGCAGGCAACAGAGATCCAGATATTCAACATGAACGGCCCAACACAGTAGCAATCACAGAACATAAACGGACACCACCGAATGACCAATGCACACACAGATAAGATGGTTGCAAAGGGGCGACAGAAAAAGACCTGAAGGAACAAGGAGAAGGGATAAGGAAAGCTGATGAGGACGTGGAAGGGAGCTTATATAATGGTGGGTGGACATAGCTGGGAAGAAGATAAGATGGTTGTAAAGGTGTGCTAAAGTAAGATCACAAGGGGATAATAGGGGATATGAACAGTGGATTATTAATTATGCTGAGATGTTATAAGATGGAGAGAAAAACTCAATTACTCAACTTTTTCCTTACACACAACTTCACCACCCTCTGTACAATTACAGCTTCCCCCCCGAATAGGGCCGACTTCATGGGACTCACCATCGTAAATACAGTAACCTATAATAAATTAATGATTTGGTTGTTTTGAGTTTTTATACATGAGTTTCGGTTTGCGGAACGCTACTAGCACGTTCCAGTGTTTTATAGACGAAGTTGTCTGCGGACTTGATTTTTGTGTTTGCTCATGTACAATTACAGTTTTCTCCTGGAATAGGCCCGACTCCATAGGGCTTTCTTTTTTGTAAAAACAATCATCTATAATAAATTAACGATTGGGATGTACAGTGATTGAAAGGTCCAGAAATAAAGGTAGTCATAATTTGACTCATAAAAGAAACACACACACACACACACACACACGAATAACACATTAGCAAATTCTGCACCAGGCAATGCTTTTATGGAAGGTTGCATTTTTGGGTCTGCTGTATAAGACTGTCAGTTTACACACTGAGTGTTGGTGGGAATCTGTAGGGCTCTGCCATGCACTGTACATGCATTAATAAAGTTATGTTCTACTCTTATGCACCCCCTCATCCCCCTCTACCCTACCTCCTCCTCCTCATCATGTGACATATCTTATCTAACGCTCATTGTTGTATTTATGTCCTTATCCCCTCTCCTTGTTCCATCTGACACCCCTTTGCAACCATCTTATCTTCTTCCCAGCTATGTCCAGCCACCATTATATAAGGTATCCTCCTCATCTGCATCAACTTTCCTCATCCCCTCTCCGTGTTCTTTCAGGTCTTACTCTGGCACCCTTTCACAACCATCCTATCTTCTTTACAGCTTCTCCCACCCATCCTTAAAGAAGTCCATCAAACATGTATATATATATGTGTGTCTCTTCATGTCTTCAGTTCAGTTTCTGCAAGTGTCGACTTTGCCTTTCATTAGTACCAGTTGATCACTGGGATTGTTGTAATCGACCAACCCACTTTCTACCAACATTTTGGCTTTGTGTCAGTTGTAGAAATGATAACCATTTTTATTAAGGTACCAGCCTGGCAGAAGTGTTAGAACATCAGATGGAGAGAAAAACTCAATTACTTACCAGGAATTGGGTCATCTTGAGGCGTTTCCACACAATTAACATAACCAGTCTCTGTACAAGTACAGTTTCCTCCCTCAAGAGGCCCGACTCCATAGAACTTTCCTTTGTAAAGACAATCATCTATAATAAATTAATGATTGGGATGTACAGTGATTGAAAGGTTCAGAAAGAAATAAAGGTAGTCAAAATTTGACTCAAAAGAAACACACACACACACACAAATAACACACTAGCAAATTCTGCTCCAGGTAATACTTTTACAGAAGGCAGTATTTTTGGGTCTGCTGTATAAGACTGCCACTTTACACACTGAGTGTTGGTGGGAATTTGTAGGGCTCTGCCATGCACTGTACCTATTTCACTGTATATGCATTAATACAATTGTGTTATACTCTTATGCTCCCCACCTCCTCCTCCTTATCATCATGTCTGCTTTCCATGCCTGTATGAAATCCATTGCGGCAGAATTTCTACAGCTGCATGCCCTTATTATCACCAACTTTCATCTTTCAAAGCAAGGCCAATACTTTGCCAAGACCAACCATGTCTTCACATTGCTAGTATGAAGATAAGGTAAGGTTCAAGACAAACCAGAGCAGGACTCAAACTGAAGATAAGAATATGGCTCAAAAGAGGGTTTACGGTGAAGGTGAGAGACGGGTGATGATTAGAGCAAGTTTCAACGGCCATGGTTTGGTTTCGGTTTAAAGCTATGCTAAAGTTGAGCCTAACCCATACCTTGACCTTTACACTGGGCTTTAGTTTAAGTCGGATTGAAGGTGTAGGTCAGAGAAAGATGAAGGCTAATGCAAATAGACGAAGGTTGAAAATGCTAATACCAGAATGATATTCAATGTCAAAGTCAGTAAGAGTAGTCAGTAAAGAGCTAGTATTCCTTCTCTCTTCTAGCTCTGAGCCTTCTTGATGTGGAGACTCAGAGTATTGGTTGCTGTAGTTCTTCTTTCTGTTGCTATTGGGGTTGGTTGTTAGGTTTGATCGGTTCTTGTGGTCATGTAAGTACGATGAGACTCTTTGGTATTTCATAACAGACAGTATTATGAGAAAATCAAAGGAAAATGAATATGCAGGAACCACATCGATTCTCTGGAATCTTCAGTTCCAATTCCTTTCCAGATTACTGGTTTTTCCAGAGGCATTCACCATCATCATCATCATCGTTTAACGTCCGCTTTCCATGCTAGCATGGGTTGGACGATTTGACTGAGGACTGGTGAAACCAGATGGCTACACCAGGCTCCAATCTGATTTGGCAGAGTTTCTACAGCTGGATGCCCTTCCTAACGCCAACCACTCCGAGAGTGTAGTGGGTGCTTTTACATGCCACTGGCACGAAGGCCAGTCAGGAGGTACTGGCAACGGTCACACTCAAAATGGTGTATTTTACGTGCCACCTGCATGGGAGCCAGTCCAGCGGTACTGGCAACGAACTCGCTCGAAAGTCTTTTCACGTGCCACTGGCACAAGTGCCAGGAAGGCGACATTGGTAACGATCACGCTCAAATGGTGCTATTTACATTCCCCTGGCACGGAAGCCAGATAGCTGGTGCTGTGACAACGATCAATCCTTTCTACTATAGGCCCAAGGTCTGAAATTTGGAGGGAGTGGGGTAAGTCAATCACATTGACCCCAGGATTTCACTGATGCTCAGTTTATCGACCCCATAAGGATGAAAGCAAGGTTGACTTTGATGGAATTTGAACTCAGAACATAGGGATGGATGAAATGTCGCTGAGAGATCAGGAAAGAATATTGTAGACATATCAGAATAATACTGAACTGAACTCTCAGAATAGAATTGCAGCTATAAACTGCCTGGTGGTACCAGTTGTCCAGTCTGGCTTTAATGTCATCAGTTGGAATCTGAATGATTTCCAGCATATGGACATAAAGACCAGAAAACTGCTCACACTAAACAGGATGCACCACCCAAAATCAAACGTCCACAGTTTCTATCTCCCATGAAAGGGAGGCGCCGGAGGTCTGGAGGTCTAATCCAGCTTGAAATGTCCTGTAAAACGACCACGATAGGACTTCAAATGTACATCCAAAGTAACACCGTCTCGATGATACAGCTGGTAAGGCAACACGAACAGGGTAAGAAACTGCACTCAATCTCAAAGGAGGCATATAAATACAGACCGGAGCTTAACCTCCCTGATTATGATAAGGAGGAGACACCACCCACTAAGGCAGTAAACCGTGTAAAACAAAAGCCAAACAGGAGAGCTTGAAGGAAATATCAAGATTGTAGCAAGAAAAACCATTTCATGGGCAATGCCCCAAATGAGCTGATGTAGTTGTAAGAAGAACCCATCAGTGGCTGAAGAGTGTTGGTTTGAAAGCTGAAACAGAAGGATTCATCTTAGTAGCAAGAGACCAGAGTCTCCCCTCACCTGGAAGTATCAAGCTAATGTCACACACAATGAGGTAGACTCAAATTGTAGACTCTGCAATGACAATCTTGAGAGTATTGACCACATTGTTGTTGGTTGCTCAGTCCTTGCCCTTACAGAATATAAAACCAGGCATGATCACGTTGGCCAATACTTGCATGGATGATATGCCGCCACTATGGCATCTCACACCCTAAGAACTGGTATGAAGACCATCCAGAAATAAAACAATTGCCCAGGATAAAAGTAAACCTTGTTCAAAAGTAGATGTTCTGTGGTTGAGAACACACATGGATTTTGCTGATCATTTAAACGGTTCCTACTATTTAGTTGTGGAGGCACAATGGCCCAGTGGTTAGGGCAGCGGACTCGCAGTCATAGGATCGCAGTTTCGATTCCTAGACCGGGCATTGTGAGTGTTTATTGAATGAAAACACCTAAAAGCTCCACGAGGCTCCAGCAGGGGATGGTGGCAAACCCTGCTGTACTCTTTCACCGCAACTTTCTCTCACTCTTACTTCCTGTTTCTGTTGTGCCTGTAATTCAAAAGGTCAGCCTTGTCACACTGTGTCACGCTGAATATCCCCGAGAACTACGTTAAGGGTACACGTGTCTGTGGAGTGCTCAGCCACTTGCACGTTAATTTCACGAGCAGGCTGTTCTGTTGATCGGATCAACTGGAACCCTCGACGTCATAAGTGACGGAGTGCCAACAACTACGTAGTTGTAGCCGATAGTTTGTTGAAATGGTCTGAAATTTGAAAGTGTACAAAACCAACCTCCTCAGTTGTGATGAAGTTTTTACATGATTTATTTGCAAGATGTGGCATCCCAGACAAGATAGTACCTGACAATGGAACACAATTTGTGTCTTGTGAATTTGAAAAATTTTGTGAAACAGCACATAAAAAGCACCATCCGATTGTGGTCAAAGCCAGCTCCTATGGCCCCTTGTGCCGGTGGCACGTAAAAAGCACCCACTACACTCTTGTGTTAACAACAAACAAGATGAGGACAAATATCTGTCAAATGTAAATAATGTACATAATTCCTCATCTCTTAAATATAGAACTTTATTAAATGCTGATAGTGTTGTATTCCTCTCGGGGGACTCGCAGAGAAAAGACAACGAGTTGTACAACTTAGTTATTACATTTATTTACTAATTACATACAAAACACACTCACCGAATGTTCGTTATTAATAAACAAGAATCATGTCCTCGCCATATATATCAATAACCTTTTACTTTGACAGTCACACAAAACAACAACAAAACAGGGACCTCAGACGAACTACATTGAAACACAGGACCTCAAACGAACAACAAACAAATCCAACAGTCCAACAGTACATATAACAGATAGGTATTTCAGTTTGAAGTGCTAACAATTCAGTCAGCTTGTCCCCTTCTTGTCTCTTTTGGTTGAGACCAATGTGTGCAATTTGATAACTTTGAGTGCTTACCTGGGTCATCCACTTCTTCTGAAAGCTTATTTCCACAAGTAACAGTGCCATTTAGTTGACATATACATGTTGTGTCAGGAATGGGTCCTGCATTGTGATCTTCACCCATGTAATGGCAAACTATTTGTGTAAAGGACAATGAAAGTATTCATCATTATCGTCGTCATCATCATAATCTTATCTTTTTACTCATTAGACTGTTGCCATGCTGGAGCACCACCTTTAAGAATCTTAGTCAAGTAAATCAACGCTAGGACTTATTTTTTAAAGCCTGGTACTTATTCTATCAGTCTCTTTTACTGAACTGCTAAGTTAATGGGACATAAACACACCAGTAGCAGTTGTCAAGTGGTGATGCTGGTGGGAATATAAACATAGACACAAGGACACACACACACACACAAATAATATATATATATATATATATATATACAATGGGCTTCATTTGGTTTCTGTGTACCAAAATCATTCATAAGGTTTTGTTTGGTTGGAAGCTATAGTAGAAGACACTTGCCCAAAGTGCCACGGAGTGGGACTGAACCCAGAACTCTGTGGTTGGGAAGCAAGCTTCTATATTTCATGAAATTTGCCATTTAGGCATTACAAAGATTAGCAGAAGCTAGGGCTGGACAGAAACATTAATGACAAAATGAGGATGACATAGATGAAAAATGAGAGGGACACTGATGCCCACCGATCGGTAACCCCTCGAAAACCTTTGTTCACTATGGTTACAATTAATTTACAGTCAATAATCAATTTACAATCAATAATTCTCCATCATCATACCTGATACTGCCATCAGCCAAGAGTCCATGTTGTAATCTACTTCGTTAGTAAAGTATAAATAACTCAATTCATTGCAGGTGGCCTTGACCGTGTTAATGGTGGTACGGGTAACTACCTCAGCGGCCACCTGCGGGGGAAGCAAGCTTCTTACCACACAGCAATGCCTGTGCCTCCATACTAATTTGAGTTGGACAAGCACCGAGGCCTGTCCAACCCAACCTAAACCAAACCAGCATGTATGTTTCTTTTTTCTCTTACAGATGAACAAAGATAGGTGCCCTATCTATCACCAACTGCTCTCCAGTGCAAACTGCATCAGTTTCGTTATTGTACTACCAGCACTTGTTCACAGACATTTCAAAAGTAAATAGACACATCTCATTTATACTGTTTCATTTGTGCAGACACAACCAGGTGCTTTAAACTTGTTAATGTATTCTACATGAGGCATGGCTATTAATTGTTTATTTCAATACAAAGAAACAAGAAGAAAGAGAGATAAGAAAGGAAAAGAAAGTTAAAAAGTAGTGGGAATAAAGCAGCAGAAAATGGAAGATGAGGGGGCAATGGGCTACCTGACAATGACAAGTCCCTTAACTGCTTTGGGGTTGTTGGGGGTGCTGCAACCATGCAGCGTATCTAAGGTGAAAAAGCCTGGAAGAGCCCATCCCTCACCAGGCTAAACTCATTTCTAAAGCTGAGAGGACTGGAGCAACATGAAATGAAGTGGCTTACTCAAGATCACAACAGACTGCTCCGTTCAGAGAGTGAAACCACAATCTTACAGTTGTGAATCCAACACCCTAACCACTAAGCCAGTGGTTTTCAAACTGTGGTCCGTGGACCACAGGGGGTCCGCAAGGACAAGACAGGGGGTTCGTGAACAGCAAATACTTTTTATGGGCAATTTGATTTTATATATGTTTTTTAATCAAAATCTTTTAATTGACAATAAACCTATTTGTTAAATACTGTTAAATAAATAAATGTAAAAATATATGTTATTTTAAGCAAATATTTATGTATAAATTTCATAAGCGTTTATAAGGGGGTCCCTAAGGTAAAGCCTGAAATATAAAAAAGGGGTCCGCAAGTCAAAAAGTTTGAAAACCCCTGCACTAAGCGATGCGCCTCCACTAGTGGTACTCATTTTTATCAGGCAGGCATAACGTCGCCAACACTAGTAATCACTCCAAACACCATGATGTTGACTGGATGTTTGATTTTTATCACTTTCGGTATGTTTTGGGGACATGGCAAATCATTGGTTGTTCTGTGTGTTCAGCATCTGTTTGCATTGGAACTTCTGGTGCAAATGCCAAGCAGTACAGCATGTCATTTCCAAATTTCTGGCAGAGTGAATTGTGTCATAGTGCCCAACTGACCCTACTATACTGTGTAGTTAACAAAATCTAAAGCAAACAATACACATGTGTGAAATTGGAAATATAAAATAGCAACAATTTACCCATTGCACCCTGTATATAATTCATTATTATTATTATTATTATCATCATTTGTCTTTCACACTGGCATGTGTTGGACAGTTTGATGAAATTGTGTGAGCTGCAGGTCTGCTTTGGCTTAGTTTCTATGGCTGGATGCCCTTTTTAATGCTAACCACTATACAGAATGTATTGAGTGCTTTTTCCGTTGTGAAACCGGCAGTAGTAAAGTTACTAAGCAACTTGCAAGATGAGTTCTTGGGATTGAATTGGAAGTGGCTTTGTACCAGGTGTCAAGGAGCCTAAAGTAGGATACAAAGACAGAAAGAGGTGTTGAAAGGTTACCCTGCAATACATAAGGGTGGAAGAAGTTAGAAAGAGAGATAAATATGGTGGTAAGAAGGTGTTGGGTACAGCTTTACGGTAACAAGGTGATAATCAGAGAGAATAGAGACAGGTGTGACTGTGTGGTAAGAAGCTTGCTTCCAAGCTACATGGTTCTGGGTTCAGTCCCACTGCATGGCACCTTGGGCAAGTGTCCTCTTCTATAGCCTCAGAGTGACCAAAACCTTGTGAGTTGATATGGTAGACAGAAACAGAAAGAAGCCCTTTGTATATGCGTGTGTGTGTCTTTGTGTTTGTCTTACACCAGTGCTTGACAACCTGTGTTGGTATACTTACATCCCCTTAACTTAGCAGTTTGGGAAAAAAAACTGATAGAATAAATACCAGGCTTAAAAAAACGTACTAGGGTCGATTCATTTGACTAAAAATTCTTCAAGGTGATGCCTCAGCATGGCCACAGTCTAATGACAGAAACAAAAGAAAAGAGGATTGGGAAAAGTGGATGAGGAAGTTCATGAGAGTGTGAGAGGAGAGCAACGGATGGTTAGAATTTGGGGTCGAGGTGAATGTAGTGAATGGTGAGAAAAGACAGAGGCATGGTTGATGTTAAATATCAGTTTGGATTGAAGGTGAAAGGAATAGAAAAGGATTAAGGAAAGAAGAGGTGATAGGTTGCAGTAGAGAAAAGGTGGAAAGGAGCAGTGTAATACAACTGTAGGGAGGCGCAATGACCCAGTGGTTAGGGGCAGCGGACTCGCGGTCATAGGATCGCGGTTTCGATTCCCAGACCGGGCGTTGTGAGTGTTTATTGAGCAAATCCCCTAGAGCTCCACGAGACGACGGCAGTGTGTGGGAGGGGCGAACCCTGCTGTACTCTTTCATCACAACTTTCTCTCACTCTTTCTTCTTGTTTCTGTTATACCTGTATTTCAAAAGGCCGGCCTTGTCACACACTGTGTCACGCTGAATTGCCCTGAGTACTACGTTAAGGGTACACGTGTCTGTGGAGTACACAGCCACTTACACGTTAATTTCACGAGCATGCTGTTCCGCTGACCGGGTCAACTGGAACCCTTGTCATCTTAACCGACAGAGTGCCACGATATATATGGGAAGGCGATGAGCCGGCAGAAACGTTAGCACGCTGGTGAAATGCTTAGCGATATTTCGTCTGCCGTTACGTTCTGAGTTCAAATTCCGCTGAGGTCGACTTTGCCTTTCATCCTTTCGGGGTCGATAAATTAAGTACCAGTTGCATACTAAGATCGATCTAATCGACTGGCCCTCCCACAAAATTTCGGACCTTGGCCCTAGAGTATATATACGTATGTATATATATATATAGATCTATATATTCTTTTCTACTCTGTGCACTTGCAATCCAAGAACAGGAGATTACTGCTAAATATCTAATCAACAAAAGAGACAGTGAAGCTCTTGGAGTTCCAAGATGCAACCAAAAATATAGATCATGTGATATTTCTGTAGAAGACATTATACATGTGATTAGCATCTGCCCCAAAATGCCATCAAGGTACCACCTCCCTATAAGACGTGACGTTGTCGCAAAAACAATATACAATGCCATTTCGGAAAAAAAGACCGTTCTGGAATAATTGTAGAGAATCCCCACTGTTATTGAATACGTACACAAATACCAGCACAAGGAAAACTGACGGAACATTGCCATCAAAACATCTATCAAATGTAAGCATAACAGGCCGGATATTGTTGTCTTGAAAATTAAAGAGAAGGGAGATAACCACGGACAACTGCTTCGAAACCTTCAGCTTCTATATCCGGATTACAGATTAACATTTACACCAATAATAATAGGCGCATTTGGTTTTATCAGTAAATGCCTAACTATCAGTCTGAATCAGCTTGGATTTTCAGAAAGAGATATCAACCAACTGATCCGCACATCACAAATACGATCTGTAAGTGGAACAGTAAAACTCTGCAAGACTTTTCTCAGGTTTAAAATGCGACGTAGTTTTCGTTATCTCCATTCCAGAATCGGGGCTTTGTATCTTTATTAGAAACCAGCTCCATTTTCAAAATAAGAATTCAAATACAGAAGAGAAATACATGTATATGTACACGTACACATACTTGCTAATGTGACTCACTGTGGGTAGAACCTGGAACCAGGGGATTGCGGTTTATAATAAGAGCAAATGCAAACAAGGAGCGTGACCTTACCTGGTGAAGAGTACAGAATGGTCTTTGGCTGGTAATAGGTCCTGAGTCACCTGCCATTCTGAGAACAGTTCCAGCGTCATTTTGGCATCAAGTGTTTTGGCAGGGAAACCTGTTTCTGCGAATGTCCAAGAACTGGCGTTTCTGTCCTGTAATCATAACGTAGAACATGAAGTGGTGGTGGTGGTGGTGGTGGTGGTGGTAGTGGTGGCGGTGATGGTGATGATGTTAGTAGGGGGGTAGTGGTGGGAGTGGTAATGTGGTGGCCGTGACCGTGGTGGGTTGTTAGCGAGGATGATGCTGATGGTGGTGGTGGTGGTGATGGTAAGTGGTTGTAGTGATGGTGGTACTAGTGATGGTGGTCTGTTCGTGTTTGTCCCCTCTATGTTTAGCCCCTTGTGGGCAATAAAGTAATAAGAATCGTTAGCACGCCGGGCGAAATGCTTAGTGGTATTTCGTCTGTCTTTGCGTTCTGAGTCCAATAAATTAAGTACCAGTTACGCACTGGGTCGATGTATTCGACTGGCCCCCTCCCGGCAATATTTCGGGCCTTGTTCCTAGAGTAGAAAAGAATACAGGAACCTTTCTGTAGGTGAAGATATAGAGTCTACTGAGTCGAAGACGCAGTATATTACTGGTATTAATGTACGGATATTAACTGAACGTTAAGATTCAGTTGAAGCCGATACGATTTGAACTTAAAAATATATCATAAGGACCCGATATTAAACATCGCATGGCATTTTGCCCAACGACTTAACGGTTCCGCTACGCCATCGCGTTGGAAATTTCTTCAGTAGACGAAAAAGCAAAGCCAGAAGGGGAGGTCAATTATATCGATCTCAGCAAATGATTGTTACTTTATTTTATCGATCAGGACGAAAGGTAAAATCGACTTTCCTGTAATTGGAACTCAGAACGCACAAACTGGAATAAATAACCATTCTATATCAATCTGCTGACCTTTGATTTCTTACGAAGAAAAAGGTCAGAAATTGAGAGGGGATGGTGTCGGGCGTTTTACACCAAACCCACCCCACCCCGGTCCTTGTCTGGGGTCTTATTTTTACCAATTCTGGAAGGATGAAAGGTAAAGTTTACCGAGAGTAATTTCAACTCAAAAAATGAAGTGCCAAAAGAAATACCACAAGGTATTTTTTCTAACGATTTCAAAAGGAAAGAGGTGGAGGAAAAGGAGGAGGAAAGGCAACGACGACGATAATAACAAAGACTAACATAAAAATATCCATCAAAATCACAAAAAACGAAGAGGACAACAACAACAACAACAACAACAACAACAACAACAGATAATAACAATCTTTATAGCTGCAACATCGGTGGTACGGAAGCAGAAAAGAACCAAAAAAAAAAGCTTTTTAAAACACAAAACAGAACAAGAGCAACAAAATATGAGCGAGACACCACCACCACCACCAACAACAACAACAACAACAACAACAACAACAACAACACCGTTCTGTTTCAGACATGGCTGCCGACTGATTACGATAAAACGGCTTCGTAGATGCAAAAACTTAGGTCGTCTGTTCATTAAGTCTAGCTGACATATTTTGTTATTTTTAAGTTCATCTGGTTGTTGTAACGTTGTATGAATTAAATGGACTACAATGCAGAAAAGAGCGGTTCTCAACCGCGGTCCCAAGCATCCTTCAGGCGGTCCCCGACGGCCTCCGATTGCCCTCCCTCTATAAATATTAAAAAAAAATTTCTTTAATTGACTTATGTCTTAATTTTTTGGGTGCCGACCCCTAAAAAAATCCGTTTTGGATCTGGCTCGGATATTAAAAAGGATTAAGAACTGCTGGCATAGAATGCGTACACTGATAACAGTGGGTAGTTATTGTTAGATGTTGACTGCCGAGACACAGCGACTGTTAAGATATGGTGTTTAGGCGTTGACCTGATAGACACAAGATGCAGATGCTGAATGGATAAAATAAATGAATGTTCACTACTTCCGATGCAGTATTCATGCTGATGGCATAGAAACAGTGGATACATATATGTTGATTTAACGGTTAGTGTGTAGATGTTGACAATCGGTTACTGCGAGCAAGATGCTGGCTGCATATGTACAATGTGTGAGTATTTGATTACTTAGAAACAGTATGCGAATTTATAAATATGTATATTCTATAGTTATGGATTTTCGATATAACTTCAGGTTTCATGTCATTAGTTTGCAATTTTCAAGTGATCCACTTATAAGGAATGATGGTAATCCGGCTCCATTTTGGATGTGTGTGTGTGTGTGTGTGTGTATGTGTGTGTGTGTGTGTGTGTTGACAGGATAGACATAATATGTCGATTTTGATTGCATAGATCGACAGTATTTTAAATATTGACTGGTTAAATATTGCATGTAGTGGATGATAAAAGAAGCAGTACGCTGATTCTGTGTGAGTAGATGCAGTATGTATATGATAACTAGATAGATACAGCGTGTTGATGTTTACTAGATTAATACGGAAAAACATATAGTTTGATTTCATAGACAAACACAATGAATACATCTCTACCATCAACATATAGACGTTGTTTCCATTTCATCAATATCTACCCGCTGTGTCTATCCAATCAACATCCACACACCGTATAAACAGAAATTGAAGACAGAAATTGATGAGAAAGATTACTAAAGAAATGAATTTGATGGTGGAGATGGAAAGGCAAACAAAAAAATGATAAATTATAACTGAGACGAAACTAATAAATCTTCAGCTTTGAAGAGGAATAAAGTCAACCAAATGTGTAGTGAATTCAAGCAAAAAGCGAAACCAGGTTACGTATTCGATTTCCCAGTGCCTACGTCATACAATTTAGGGAATTCACCAGAAAGTGGACGATAAAATGGGTATTCAGATTGGCTTCGGATCAAAATTACCTCCGCAATCACAATTCCAGCCAAAGTCAGACGAATGTTGTAGTCGGCCAACGTTGACAGTTGGTTATATTTAATGTCCACCTGAAATATTAAAGAAAGAAATGTTTATGTCGTAAGAATTTAGAAACTTCGTGACATATAGAATTAATCGTTTTTAATAACGGCACTCGAAATAGATAAAGCTATAAATAAAAGCATGTAGATACTGGGTTTTAAAAAACCACTGGATGGACATCGTCGAAGGCTATCTGTGCGACTTGAACCTACATCTTGTGTAAATATGACAGACGTTCTTCCATTGCACCAAAAAAATCCTCCAAATTTCTCCATACGTCTTAGAAGCTTTGTTCTTACCAGCGAAGAACAAACAAGCAACAAGCTTTCTTAGTACTTGATACAGCTTGCTTTCTGTGTACACAGAGTTATGGTTCTGTGTTTATTAAAATATATTTTGTGTGGCTGTAACTAAATGCTAGTTATTTTGTAAAATCCGTGATTAAACTAGAACCTTCATGACCTCGGAATGAAGATTAAACTATCTAGTTTAATTTTTTTATAGACACATCAGGGATCACTTAACTTTTGCCTTCAAACTGTGGCCAGACACTGGCATAGAACTACTTATTTAAAATATAAATAAGAATCTAAGGGCCACGTCTCATTTATATAACGATGTAAGACTGACATCCCGCCTGAAAACCAATAAATATTTATATAAATATTTATACGACAGATGGGTCCAGAGTTTTGTGAAGATAAAGAAGTGTTTCAATGATCTTTAGGGTTTCCAAGATCAGTAAGATCGATCCAGTTAAGATTTAACTTCAATATCGTCTCTAAAATCTTTTAAAATTCCGTGAAATTGAAAATGTATTTCTATGACTAAAATTTATCTAAGAAATTGGAGAATAACGCAAATTTGAAGAATCTGCTATTTTTGAATAGTGAGACTTCACTAATTCTATGCTTAGTTCATCAGTTTATTAATAAACTTTGATGTGTAAGAGTTGCTCTTTAAACTAGCAAACATGTCATGAGTCGTTTATTGTGGGTCTTTAATGGTGTGAAATTTGATTAAAAATGAAACATAAAAAAAAAGGTGACTCTAGTAAAGAGAGGACGTTTACTGCACTTACTCCGTTCAATAAGAAGATGAAATATTCGACAAGCGATCGTCTGGCTTCTACAATTTTCCCTTTGCTGTCCAACGATTCACTTTGATTGACCCAACTGAAATATGAGAGATGCACAGTTAAACATAGTTGATTTATAAACTCCACATGTGTATAATGGCTTACTCTGGTATATAACTACAGGAGCATAACGGCTTGTACTAGTATATGCTAATAAGTGAATAGTAGCTTGCTCCAGATATAATAGAGAGGTTCCTGAACAGGACTGTTTCTGCTATACAGATAGAAACAGATCGTCAAATACCTGGCTCTAATTAGTATAGAGTAATAGTTGGGATACCGATCCATAGATAGTAATCCCGACGTTACCTGATTGACCTATTTTTTTATGATTAAGGGGGTTTGAATTGAGCAATGCTCACTAAAGAAGTCTTGTGTCGATATCATCAGGTGAAGTTCTAGATTGGATTAATCCCTAAAAGCCAATGATACTAATGTTCCAGTTCGGCTGCAGTTTTGACAAATTTCCACATGATAAATTGCCTTTCATCCTTTCGGGGTCGATTAAATAAGTACTAGTTACGCACTAGGGTCGATGTAATCGACTTAATCCCCTCCCCAAGCTGCCCTTGTGGCAAAAATTTGAAATCATTATCATTATTATTATTATTTCAAGATGACTACTTACTAATCAAACATAGAAGAATCAGCTACCATCAACATTTCCACAACATAGTCGGTGCCTTTGTTTCCATTCTGTTCCACTACAGCACTGGCGTTCTTCGTTGAGTTGTCAGCTGAAATGTAACAAGTGAGATTTATACATATGTCCATTTATACAATCTATATTCTCTCTCTTATCCGGAGTACCGGATAAGAGATATAATGTGAGAGTGAATTTACAGTCTACGTGTGTACTTTCATCATATACTAATGCACAATCATACAACTTCAAGCTAAATGCGTAGCTGGCCTATGTAGGTAGTCATGTTGGCTACACTTATATAAATAAGATAAGGAAGAAATAATAATCTAAGCAATAAATCTGTAAATAAACCACAGGAGTTAAAGTATTAACATTTTTATGGCGAGAAGGGCTGACTGAATGGGTGTACCAAACGGACAAAAAATATATTTTCCTTTGGGGTAATTTTTACACTTATTTTCATTTTAAATAATTACTAAAACTTCAATAACTGTTAACGTCTTACGCAATAAAATTTACAGTTACATTGTCAAAAGGTGCCGTAAAATATTCTTTTTCTTTTGCATTCGCTATGAGCATAAATTCATTTGAGATTCCTACATTGTTGTTGTCAAATGAATGGGGAAAGATCGATGCACTTTTTCTACCCAGAACTTATGGAAGCATCACTTTCTTCTATGCTATCTAGATACAGCATCATCGTCATTATCCTCATCTTCATTTTCATCATAGTCCGCCTTACATGATGATGAAGGAAAGTAAAAATTTTTCTTCATCGCTGTGTAATCGTCCAATTGCGATTCCATTTCCCCCACCGAAAAGAGCAGCGAACGCTTAGAAGCATTTGACGAAGTTGACGATTCGGGCATGAAGTGATGAAAGCCGTATCTTTTTACACATTTTTTTGAAACATCAGTTGTTGTTGTCCGCCGTTTAAGGATTAAAATATATGCAGTTAATAATCGTAACAGCTGTTCCACTTTCGAATGAATTCTCTATGATTGAAACAGAATAAGACTTTCTCATTAAATAAAATATTCTACTTTTTACTTGGTGTATTGTGTTGCTTACTTTAATTGTGGTTCTTTCCGTTTGCGACAGAATCGCTACAAATATTTATATAATGTGTATGTGTACTTAACTATAGGTATGTAACCATTTATGTTTGAGGTTTGATGTTTGTATTTGCAACATGAAGCAGGTATAGATGTAATTGATATACTGCGCTAACGTTTCACACTGGTCTCTTGTCAATTAATTTCTTGGCATTGTTTATGTTTTTAACGCTGCTGATACCGCTGAAGTGAATGGTACTACCAAGTGTCGAAACCATAATGATGTACGTTAGGCAGCTGATGATGGATATATATGTTTGATGCATTTCTTGACTGTGAACCTTTCGTATCTTGCGTTCTCAGGGTTCTAAGTTGTCCTTCAAGGAATTTCTAGTTCTCGTGGAGTTAATCTTATTAAATGGTCCTTAGTTTCTTTATGTATGGGGGTTCTGTTGTATATATTATCCATAGATTGATATTGTGTGATTGTTTTTCATAGGGATATGATATGATTCACTGAACGCTATTAAGTTTGTTTCCAAAAAACGTTAGAGGATATAACGTCAAAGGTAGCCTATAGAAAGAGGAGGGGTAAAGGAAAGAAAAAAAAACAAATAAATGAGAGGTATATAACTATATGTATATTAAATAAAACCGTATAGAATTGGAAAAAGATATATCTAGTAAATATGAAATGTAAGAAGAAAATTAATGTTTAAATTATATATAATGATAGATATCACTTATATGAACTAAAGTTTAATCACTATACATATCCATCATTTTCTGTTAAAATGTCTTATTGACGAGTTTCATTTCTTCATTTCCCTGAAGAGAAGATTACATTGTTTTACACCACTTTATTTCTTTGGAATAATATCAGTGATATCTTTGAAACATGTGTCGGAAGTAAAAGAATTTGAATAACAACTGCGTTTAACTCCATTTATATACATATATATATATATATATATAGATAGATAGATAGATAGA
>NC_068984.1:144919892-144920556 GCF_001194135.2 Octopus bimaculoides | reverse complement strand
ATATATATATATATATATATATATATAGTGCGTGTGTGTGTATACATATTAGATCAGCTTCATTATTTTGTTTGTGTTATAATTTTTCGTTGGCAGTTTTATAACCGCTGTTTATTAAGACATTCTCAGTGGTTGCCATCGTTTCATTGGCTAATTTGTTGGTCACTCTATTTTCATTCATATGTTTCACTATAATATCTGGTTGTCGTTTTTGGTCATATACACCTTTTTTTTTTTATCCTTGTGGTTAAATCACTTCACGCAGGATGTCAATGCGTTCGGTTTGTCCTATTCTGATTGGATGACTTCGCTAATCAATCCGGGTTGTCGTTTGTTTGTGTTTTATATATATATGTGTGTGTATGTGTATAGTTGCCGTGTTAACGGCGAAGATTAAAATGACATTAATTAAAACTAAGCAAAACAACGTAATAATCATGGACAACCTTCTTAAAACAACATTAAGCAACCAAACCATTTAAAACAATAGAAATGCACAAAATACTGAACCCAATCCACGTGATCAACCGGTAGGCAATGGGTACGAGGTTCGAATCATCTCTGTATCAATTTTTCAGCTTCTTTTTAATTCTTATGATGATGATGATGATGATGATGATGATGATGATATAAATTCAATATATATATATATATATATATATAT
>NC_068984.1:144917033-144917245 GCF_001194135.2 Octopus bimaculoides | reverse complement strand
ATATATATATATATATATATATATATATATATATATATATATACATATACATATACATATATATACATAGGTAAATATATATATATGAGTATGTGTGTGTATGTGTGTGCGCATGTATGTATGCGTATGCATATATTTTTATGTATATAGACATATATACAATTAGATATACACACACATACACATATACATTCACATCTCTCTCTCTCTCT
>NC_068984.1:144916733-144916889 GCF_001194135.2 Octopus bimaculoides | reverse complement strand
CCTCTCTCTCTCTCTCTCCCTCTCTCTCTCCCTAAGTGCGATTGCATACGTGACAAATACTAAGATGAAATGAATGCCATTATGTCTCTTAGTGGAATGTGTGTCTTTCTGTGTCCACACACACACACAGACACACACACACACACACACACACAC
>NC_068984.1:144916009-144916723 GCF_001194135.2 Octopus bimaculoides | reverse complement strand
TATGTGTGTGTGTGTACTACTACTATTACTACTACTATGTATATATATATATATATATGCTCACACAGACACAGACACACACACACACATACACACACATACACACATGTGTATACACATATGGAATGCTGAGTAGGAACATTGTCGAACGTGTACTCAATCGCTTTATATGTATGTATGTATGTATGTATGTATGTATGTATGTATACACGCGTACACGCACACATTCATATAGATATTGATATATATACATACATACATACAACTATATATACACACAAATACACATATACATGTGCATCTTTTTCGTTCTCGTCTACCTCTCTCTCCTTCACTCTTCCTCTCACCCTAAGTGCGATTTCATACAATTTCAGGTTTATACCTGTAATTATTGGGTCCCTTGAATATGTAACGCACTGCCTAAATACCAATCTTGAGAAATTAGACTTCTCAAAACCAAAAATGGCAAAACTAATTCGAAGACTACAGATCCAATCCATCACTGGAACAGTAAAGATCTGTAAAACTTTCTTGAGGAGCATGTCTAGATATGCAACTATATGCATGAGAATACATACATAAAAAACATACAAATCTGAACGCATACATACATACATACATACATACACACACACACATATACACATATATACACACACACACACGCACACACACGCACACACACACACACACACACGCATATATATATAATAT
>NC_068984.1:144914257-144914723 GCF_001194135.2 Octopus bimaculoides | reverse complement strand
ATGTAGATTTGCAGCAGTATGTGTGTGTGCGCGCGTGTGCGTGTGCGTGTGCGTGTGTGTGTGCGTGTGTGTGTGTGTGTGTGTGTGTGTGTGTGTATGCATTTCAGATCCTGAAGCGGAAGTGAAGGCATGATTGTTGAGAGGATAATTTGACGGCAAATATGGTGACAGGAAAGAAAGAACAAGAAAAAGAAAGAAAAGCCTCTTAAGACAGAGGAAGTAATTGAAGTCTCACTTTAGATGTATGACATAGGTGAGAGCAAGAGGGCTTCTTTAACTTGTCAGTTTTACATCATCAGGTCAAATGTAATCGAGACAACCATGGCCGATAGACAAAATGTCAAATTAGTCATAATTAAATCTAGCACAGAAATTATTATTATTATTATTACTATTATTGTTGCAAAATGGCGCCCTTCTCAAATGACGCAAGTGTGACTGTATACTTTACTTTGTCATTTAGAAA
>NC_068984.1:144911214-144914043 GCF_001194135.2 Octopus bimaculoides | reverse complement strand
ACACACACACACACACACACACACACACACACACACACACACATATATATATATATATATATATACAACGGGCTTCCACGCAGTTACCGACTATCAAATGCATTCACATAGCATCGGCAGACGCAGTATTATCGTAGAAGAGGCCCTAGGTGCCACACTGAACTCTAAACAGACTTCTTTATTGTTTGCTAAGTCCCATTTTTAATTATGGATTCAAACACCCTATCCTAGGGTCAACTAGACAGAGGCTCGATCTCTACCTTTTATGATAGCCTCTGCTGTAGCATGGCCATGTATCGGAACCGCTTGATTCTTCGCACATTTCTCGTTGATGTTTTTCTCTGCCACTTGTAGGCAGATTCTTATTTTACCAACCTCGAAAGAAACGCAGACTTTACTTGAACAGGATTCGAAATCAGAACGTAAAGGAAACTAATTATTTACAACAATGTATTTTTATGGATGTTCTACCGATTCTGCCATCGTTCACCTTTTTTTCTTTTTTATAAACTGAAGTATTTTATCAGGTACTTACCTGGTATGGGAATATAATCACGGCCAAAATCAAAGGCCTTGTTGCCTCTCAGTTTACCAATTCCATGTTTAACAGAGTTCTGAAGTCCTCCAGTTGGAGTGTCGGCTGATTCAATTATTGGCATAATAATGAATTCCTCACCGAAAACCTTGATTATTCCGTGCTGCCACATCCAAAAGTTGAGAAAGAAAATGAAGAGAAAAAATAATAGAGTTTAGTTAGATTTGATATAAGTCGATGTCAGTGTTGTAGATAACGCTTTGGCCACACCGTAATTATGTATAATTACATATGAAGAGCGTAGGCTCGAAACGTTAAAGACTTTCTCTATTCCTGAGTGTTATACTAATATCCATTTGTTATTTACACCACCTGTCTTCGTCTGTTGTTTTTTTTCGTTAATTCTCCCATACATATGTCGAGGCACAATGGCCCAGTGGTTAGGGCAGCGGATTCGCGGTCGTAGGACCGCGGTTTCGATTCCCAGACCGGCCGTTGTGAGTGTGTATTGAGCAAAAACACCTAGAGCTCCATGAGGCTCCGACAAGAGGTGGTGACGAACCCTGCTGTACTCTATCACCATAACTTTCTCTCACTCTTTCTTCCTGTTTCTGTTGTGCCTGTGATTCAAAGGGCCGGTTACAAAGCAAGCTCCTTGACTACACAGTCATGCCTGCACCTTTGGTCGCAGAACACATTCGATCCTGGATCGGCTGGATCAAAACTGAATTGGGGATAACGAACACCCACGAAGAGGAAATCACTTTTTTCGGGTAAGCACTGACTTGTGGGACTTGTGGGACTTGTGGGAGTAATCCACTCTACTCTACCAATCGTCACCACTACAATAACCACTCGCATTACAACCACTGCCACTACCGCTGTTAAAACAATCGACACTACCACCAGCACCACTACCACGAATACCATCGCTCTCACTGCTACTACTCTACTTCCAGAAAAACCACCACCGCCCGTCATCACCACGACCACCACCACCAATATCAACGACAACACCTCTTCTGCGACTCCCAACAATCACCAATCACCTGAAGACCATACTACTACCACCACTACTAATACTACTGCTACAGCCAATACTAATACGATACAGCATCAGTACTAGAACCTACAGCACCACTACTAGCACAACTAATACCACCACCACCACCACCGACATCACGACCACCAGTACCTCCCATTGACTCCACTATCACCACTACCGCACCACCTCTGACATTACTACTACTACTACTACTACCGCCACCATTACCATCACCACCTCCACCATCACCATCACCACCACCACCACTGACACTACTACTACTACTACTACCATGACCACAACCACCTCCTTATGTTGTCAACAATGTTGCAGACATGAGAAAATTACTTGGAGAGGTTAAAACAATCTGGAAGTAATAATGGTGTGTGAAACGTGTTGTTGTTCAGTCTGACATGGAGACTTCGTCACGTTACAAATACCACACCGTCCCACAACCAGCAACATCACGTTTATAACATACACACACATACACATACACATGCAGTTGTACAACGATTGCACAATATATATATACATACATATATATATGCATATATGGGTAAAGGACGACACCAATAGTAAACAACATGAAATACGAAAATGAGTTAAATGAGTTAAACAACGAGAGAATCAAATGGGAAACAGAACAAGTAACACAAGGAACCACCCTTCATCAGTTGTCGGCTGTCTATCTACTCCTCATTTCGAGCATTGAACGACAATATGAGTCTTCGAAGACAGTTGCTCCCATAAATACCAAAACAGGACAGTGGAGACATACAAGGAAACCGAACGAAAACAAACATGGAGGGTCGTTAGACCAGAACGAGAGGAAAATAGTGAACGCTGGGAAAAATACTTTCTTTGAAAATTAGGAGAGATGGAAGACGTCCAGTCCTTAGGACGTCCTACATGCACACACACACACATACACACATACATACACATCGTTTATATAAGAAGGTGTACTGAAAAATCCCTGGACTTAAAGATGTCGCAAAAAGTTTGGCTGGAGGTTCAACCATCGGAGATCTTTTACAGAGCTTAGAAAA
The DNA here is from genome assembly GCF_001194135.2 of Octopus bimaculoides. NCBI lineage: Eukaryota > Metazoa > Mollusca > Cephalopoda > Octopoda > Octopodidae > Octopus > Octopus bimaculoides. The sequence goes on along the minus strand of NC_068984.1, from coordinate 144,911,411 downwards.
ACTGTAGGACCGCTGTAATAATTGTGTGAATTTGGGAGGAGAATATATTGAATAAAATTATAATAAACTGATCCTCCAGTATTTTCTTTTATGCAAATGCAGGAACTTTTTAATATCCCTTCGTGTGTGTGCGTGCGTGCGTGAGTGTGTGTGTGTGTGTGTGTGTGTGTGTGTGTGTGTGTGTGTGTGTGTGTGTG
>NC_068984.1:144908685-144911204 GCF_001194135.2 Octopus bimaculoides | reverse complement strand
TGATCTTCTGATGTGGCGTGAGGCAGTGGGAATTCCTAACAGGCCGTTGGACCGACTTAAAGTATATACATACATACAGACGTACATACATATATACATACATACATACATACATACGTGTATGTGTATGTGTGTATGTATGTATACACAAACACACACACACACACACACACATACAGAGATATATTTAGATCTTTGTTTTGTATGCATACACACGCCGCACAGAGGAAGATGGTATAATTAGATTAAATTGGTATTCACGGATGTGATACTGAAGAAAGAGCAATCATTCCTGAAATATGCATCTACACCCATTACCTAATTTTCTCTCTTTGATCGCATTGTTTACGTGGACGTATTCGTAACTTTCAGTGTAGGTTCTAAATTCTATAAAAAAAATCTGTAGCGGTAACTTTAAAAAGTGATTAATTCAAAGAGAAAAGCCTCTGGAAGTTTAATCACTAATCTATTTCGATATAATAAGTGTAGGCATAAGGAAATGTCTGGAACTCTGAAAATTGAAATATCAGATAGAGGGAGAAACAAAGGAGACAGAGACAAACAGACAGACAGACAAACAGAAGCAGAGAGACGTAAAGAGAAACAGAGCGATAGAGAGAAACGGTCATGGGGTGTAAGAGAGACAAGGAGGAGGCATTCACTCCATCTGCAAAAATAGCAATCAAATCTCCCTCAAATTAATCAACGAAACTTCGGATAAAGTGGTCCTCGATCCGTCGTTCATATAAAATATACCAGATGGTCACGACTGGAAAGCCTTTTTTTCTTTTCTACTGTAGACACAAGGCCCGAAATTTGGGTGGGGGGGACCAGTCGAGTAGATCGACTCTAGTACGCAACTGGTACTTAAATTATCGACCCCGAAAGGATGAAAGGCAAAGTCGACCTCGGCAGAATTTGAACTCAGACGTCATAGGTCTGCTACATTACGAATCACATATACCAACAACAGCAACAGCAATAACAACGACAGCAGCAGCAACAACAATCGTAAGTTGTTAGAGCGTGTCGGACAGAATGCTACGCTGTGTTTCTTTCGTGTCTCTATGCGCTGAGATTCTGAGATCGAGTTGCACCGAAGTCGGTTTTGCTTTCATTCTTTTTCATCCTCAACACTGGAACATTCCTGTCTCAAGTCCTACAACTCATAGGGCCGCTTACCCGATTTCCATGATTAGCGCTGGGTTAACTATTAAGTAAAATAAGCACGCGCTTAGGGCATCAAGGGAGATGGGGAACAAAGAAATGGTAAATGGTTTACGGCACTAAAAGAAATCGCTTTCAACTTGCTAAAATAATATTCGGGATGCTTTTATCTCTACTAAGTATAGAAACCCAAGCGTTACGTAAAAATAATTTTCAGGATCTGATCAAAGATTTGCAATTAACAAAAGACAGGCGGAAACCTTTCAAATACAAGTAAAGTAGAAATAATTTTCCATCTTACTGCAAGTTTTGTTTCATTTTGGAAAAAACAATTATTTTACGGTTTATTATTGTTTATATTTTGAATTACATATATATGGGGACAGCAACATCCTCTAAGGGCTTAAGGCTTCGATGGATCTTAATCACTCCCTGTCCAAAGCACAAAAGTAACCGAGATCACAACATTCCCACAGAACCAGACTTCAGTCCGTTGCATGGTTACTCACTTACAGCTGAGTGGCCTGGAGTAACGTGAAGTGAAGTGATTTGCTCAAGAACACAACGCACCACTTGATCGGGGATCGAAACCACGATCTTGTGATCGTCAGTGCAACACCCTGACCGCTAGGCCACGCGCCTTCATGAGAACATCAGATGTTGTTGGGTTTATTCCAGTTCTTTGAATTCCGAGTTCAAATCCCGCCGTATCTAAATGGGTGATAGAGTTTAATCTGTCACCCAGTTTAACACAGACCCCCGCCCTACCCTGGACACCTTGGATGCCTTCAGCGAAGTCGTTTGTAAACATTCGGGATAGGTCTCTGGTTTCAGGGTACCTTCCTTCCTCACACTTGTCTTAGACATCCTGCAAAGGATTATGGCCACTGCATCCCCTCCCAAGCAAAAGATAACCAAATCACAACAGCTGAAAATAATAGGCTATGGACACGTGAGAGCAAGAAACAGAAACCAATCACATCCTGCTGTCATAAAAAAATAACGTCACCTGAAAAAAGGCTGTATGGTCATTTCTGGAACGTCTTTAATCGTAGGTTGTTTGCTTGTTAAGGATAGTGTTGGGACTTAATAACAACAGGCTAAAACAAACCGTGAGCCTTTTCCTTTCTGTTTTCCTTTCTGCTTTCCCGCTCTCTTTCTTTCCGTCTCCTCTTCCCATTCCTCTGTCTCTCGGTGTCTGCTGTCTCCTGGCTCTTGTTATTTTAGACACCAACATCCATTAACCCGCCAATATAAAACGACCTGACATTGTCGAAACACAATGAAACAGGAGAAAGCGTCCTCTTTGTTGTTTTACTGGCGCAGTTGAAATCGAGCTGGATAAAGAAACT
>NC_068984.1:144904985-144908489 GCF_001194135.2 Octopus bimaculoides | reverse complement strand
CTCTCTCTCTCTCTCTCTCTCTCTCACACACACACACACACACATACACACACGTACACATACCTACACATGCTCACACTGTGGTGCTTGACCGATGGTAGGTCGGACGGCACGATGCCAAGACCGATAGATTGTAGCCTGTTTGAAAGTAGGACGTTAAAAAACTATTGGTTAAACGTATCATCTCGACATTATGTATGTATGTATGTATGTATGTATGCATGCATGTATGTATGTATGTGTGTGTGTTTCATTAAATGTATGTGTATGTGTATATATACATAAATGTATGTGTGTGTATATATATATATATGTGTGTGTGTGTGTGTGTGTATGTATGTATGTATAATTACATATATATTTACATAAATATATATATATATATACACACACACACATAAACATTGCATGTATGTGTATATATTGGGAGATGGGCAAAATGGTGGAAACATCACTTTAACTAATTTAACTATTTTTTTCTCTATTGGCAATATGACAAATTCAAAACTATTCTAGTTTGTATACATTTGTTTCTATGCATTATGTATGCCTGCCTTGTACGTTCATGTGTGTTTTTATTTTATTTTTTGTCTTATTTTTTCTTATTTTGCAGATATTTATATTTAAATAAGTTAAAATGCGTGACCAATCTGATTTCGAAAGAGGACAAATTGTTGGAGCGAGAAAGGCTGGAGTTTCAGTCACCAAAACTGCTGAATTGTTTAATGCTTACAGAGATAGACTCTCCAAAATCATTTTGGTATTCCAAAACCAAGGTAAAACCAGCTCTAGAAAGCACAATTGTGGAGAGAACGTGAAATTCATAAAGAGAGACTGCAGAACAGTAAAACGTACCAGCAAAAATGACAACAGAGTTAAGTCATCAGCTGGCCAAGACGTGTGTCAATCAAAAACGTTTGCCGTGAACACCACGACTTAACAACACAGTAACAATTATTTGGGTTTGTATATACACATATATATGTATGCTTGTAAATATATCGAATGTATGTATGTATGTTATGCATGCATGTATATGTATGTATGTGTATGTAAGTGTTTACGCATGTATATATATATATATATATATACAGACATGCAGGAAGTAAATAGACACCTTTAATTTTCAAAATTTCTGATCTAAGCATCTTAATATGTTTTCAGCGGTGTAGAATTTACAATGTAATTATTCTTTTTCATTCCAGGTGTCATTATATTAAACATTTGCGAAGAGTAACCATGCCACGCACAAAAAATTCAGCAGAACTGTCAGATTTTCAAAGAGGTCGTATTGTTGGGCAATCTGAGACTGGTTTTAGCCAGCGAAAAATTGCCGAAAATCTTCAAATTCCTCTTGCTACTGTTAATAGAATTATAGCACAATTCAAAAGCCAAGGAAAAAAAATCAACAGATTCTTGTCCCGGCCGACCTGGGCCCTCGGAAAGGAAGCTTCACTGTTTGAAGAGAATTGTGGAAAACGAACCCCGTTCGAAGGCTTATGACATTGCAAAACAGCTAGAAGTTAGTCCAAGAACGTGCGTTACATATCTACATAAGCTTGGGTATTATGGACGAGCAGCTAGAAGAAAACCTCTCCTTCAACCAATTAATATCAAATAAAAGATTTTGAAAATTAAAAGTGTCTATTTACTTCCTGCATGTTTGTGTATATATGTGTATAAAAATACAAAGATCAAATCTGGAAGATCAAAGGTAACATACCAATTCAAATGTAGTCCCAGAAGGTTCTGCGGGAAGAGCGATAACCACAGCTCCATTTTCTTTGTCTTGGTAACATCTCTCTACACCCTGCAAGGGAAAATTTCAAAAAAACACTACAGTGAATTTGGTTTTTGGCGGAAGAGAAACAATTCTGGACATGTTTCAGTGTTATTTGACCTCGTTAGTGAGACATTCTTATATACAACTAAATCTTGCACAAAAATGAACTAAGAGAAGGCCAATGGCATGTCTTTGAACAACACAAATATAGGTATATCAAATACCATGCAACATAAATTCTTGATTTATTAAAACTATCTCCACTTCTAGAGGATGTATCTTAATTACCAAGTAGCAATTAAGACCAGCAATTAAGACCAGAAGGGGAGATAATCTCAAGATTCAAGAAATCTTCAGAGTTGACATACCATAAAAGGAAAAGGTTAGGCTTAAATGCCTGGAAATGGAAGAAGAGTCGTTCTCTTCTGCATTTCTGGTGTTCAGGGAGTTCAATAAAATGATGATGATTCAGGTCATGATGATAGTAATGATGATGATGATGATGAGAGTGGCAGTAGTAGCGGTGGTGGCGGTGGCGGCGACGACGACGATGACAACAATGACAACGGTCAGGATAACCAGGATGATGACTGAGCTGGCGATGGGTGTTGTTGTTGTTGTTATTGTTGTTGTTGTTGTTGTTGTTGCTGCTGTTATGGTGCTGGTCGTCGTCGTCGTGGTCTTCGTGGTGGTAAATTATAAGATGAATGATGATGATGATGATGATAATGATGATGATGATGATGATGATGATGATGATGATGATGATGATGATGATGATGATGATGATGATGATGATGTCCCTCCCCCTCTATATGTGTATAAATCTAATTAATAATCTTCTCCCTAATGATTATAGTGGTTGTTAATTCTGCTTAATTATCAATTATTGCTTTAATCTCCGTTTCAAATTGAATCAGATTTTATTGATTTTCAAGGTTTTGTAGTTTTTATTTGTTGGGCTCTTTTTGAAAATCAATTTTTCATACATGTTATAATATTTTCATAATTTCTTCATTTAATGTTCTGTTTCTAAGAAATAATATATAATTGCTTTTCATGCCACACACACACACACACACACACAAGCACACACACATGCACACACACGCACACACACACACAAGCACACACATGCACACACATACACACACATGCACACACACACACACACACACACACATATCTATATGTGAAGACAGAGAGAGAGAGAGGAGCAGTGAGAGGAACAGAGAGACATGTGTATGCACGCACACACGCACACACATTATATGTTGCTAAATGCTCGAAATACGAGAGTAGAAAAACATCAAACAACTGATGAAGGGTCGTTCTTTATGTTGTTTGTCTTGTTTTCCATTTGTGTCTTTCGTTGTTCGAAAGAATAGTTCATATTCCATGTACTCGTACTTCATATTTTTTGTTGTACAAGTTTCATGATGTCCTGTGCTCACATATGCATATATATATACATACGTATAGATGTAAGTATGTACATATACGTATGTATATATGCATATATATATATATATATATATATATAATTTATATTATACACACACACACACACACACACACACACACACACACACACATATACTATGAAGATGACAGTTATTAAGACAAACAAAAGAGCTATGAGAATGACCGTTGTACATAATATCAAGGTCTCATTCATTCTTTTGCTGTCATATAATTATTATTAGTATATATATATATAT
>NC_068984.1:144901445-144904968 GCF_001194135.2 Octopus bimaculoides | reverse complement strand
TATATATATGCATGTATATATATATGCATGTATATATATATGCATGTATATATGTATGTATGTTTTGAATGTGTATCTCTCACTTCTCTCCCTCCCCCTGTCTTTCTTTCACACACACACATACATACACATACGCACACACATACACGATTCAACGTGGATCTCTACCTGAATACTGTTGATTTTCTCTTTAAATAGCTGTCCCTCACGCGCTACGAAAATCTCGTGGTCTTTCAACGAGATTTGACTCCGACTCAAATTCAAGCTGATGGATGTCGTAGTGGTGGTCACATTGAATGCCAAACTTTCGCTGATGTTCCCGCCATGACTACTGCTGCCGTTGTTCACGTCTTTATCACTTCCCATGTAAGTCACATCCACATAGTCTGAAAGTAAAGTTAGATCAAGTTAAAGATGAACACATAACTGTCAATACATTTCAATGTTCCGCTGAGGTCGACTTTGCCTTTCATCCTTTCGGGGTCGATATATTAAGTACCAGTTGCGTACTGGGGTCGATCTAATTGACTAGCCCCTACCCCAAAATTTCGGGCCTTGTGACTAGAGTTGAAAAGAATACATTTCAATGTTAAAACTTATCACATCTAAGCCAAATATGTTTTTGACTTGTTAGAAATAAGACGTGGAAGTTAAGATATACTGTACTTAGCGATAGATCAAAGTTGAGACATATCATAAAACTAAGATACAGTAATTCCTCGCCATATCGCAGTCCACCTGTTGCGGTTTATTATTTAAGCTTATGTTGATTCCTCTGCGGTGTTGTTTTGCATTTATAATAAAATAAATATATACAAATTATAAAAATAATAAAACAAAATATACAGTACAGTACTGTTTCACCTATTGCGGGGGATTTTGTAACGTAGCACCCGCGATAGTCGAGGGATTACTGTACTTCATAGTTAAGACATATCAGTCTTCTGACAGATCGAAATTAATGTACATCAGAGATAAAAACATGAACTTAAAACAAACCGAAGTTAATCCATACCGAAGATAAGCCAAATCAAATTTTAGTTGACATACATTAATGTCAAGACAAGTCAAAACTTAGACTAAAACTTCGAGTTATTAATACATATTTACACTATTTAGTCATATGAAAATTAATTTTGGAAAATTACTATTTGTAAATCTCACAACAACAGATATTCAGCAACAACAGATATTCAGCAACAACACTTTTGAGTAAAGATTATTTGCTAACATAACAAGGGAGTCCTGGTTTAGGACGAATGTTGCTGTAATTTCGAAAGGGAATGAAAAATAAAAAACATTTACGATCCATTTCCTGTACCATGGTTTTTTGTTGGTCTTTTTTTCACGCTAGACCACTGGTAACAAAAAAAAATTTCTAAATAATATTTTACTCCCCTGAAATTTATTAATAATGGTTTTTTGGCTAATTTTGGAAGAAAATCGGCATTTTTTCTATTTGCTGCCGATAAAAAAAACTGCACTTGCGCGGTGGATTTGAAAAATTATAACATGTAAGTACGAGGCATGTTCTGTATTGCTTCATATTTATATGTTAATCTTGGCTTTCCTGCTGATGATAGCTGCGCCTAGCAAATTATTTTATTAGCTGAAGATAGCTTGAAACCATGGCACAGGAAATAAATGGGCGGTAAATGTTTTTATTTTTCATTCCCTTTCGAAATTACCCCTAATAGTGGTGTGGCTTTTAACTACTCCTAGCGGGTTAGATGTCCTATTATGGATATCTCTTATGTGTTTAAATCTACACTGTATTTATATATATATATATATATATATATATATATATATATATATATATATATATATATATATAAATACATGTAGTTTTCAGTCATGCAACAGTCTGGATCACTGAAGTGAATTTTATGTATACATATAGAACGATAAGATAGGTTTTCTGATATCACAGAGGACCGACTGGGATAGAGAAAGGAACAAAGGGTTTATGGGAGAGGAATAAGAATTGGGAAGGAAGGAGAAATAGTGGGAGAAACGTTACAAATAGAAAGACTGAGGCTGTGAGAGAAAGAATGAGAGAGATGAGAGAGAGAGAGAGAGAGAAAGAAAGAAAGAAGAGAGGGAGAGAAGGTGTAAAGAGAAGAGAAAGATGAAATGAGTTCAAGAGAAAGATTGTGAGTGGGTGGGGGGGACAGAAAATATGAAGAAAAATTTAGTAGAAAATAAAATGAAAAAATAGGAAAAAAACAAAGAAACACAGTGTAAAAGAGAAAAGGAAGGAAGGAAGATTGTGAGGTAGAAATAATGGAAGGCAATAGGTAAGTTGTGAAGAGAAAAAAAAAACTTTCGTTTCAGAAGAAATTAAACAATAAACTTCTCAATATGCTGACTTGTGACAAGGTATCGTGTCTCTCTCTTTATCTACTTCTCCCACGCTCCTGCTTTGTATTTGTTTCTATTTATAGAGAGAAGGAGAGAAAAGGAAAAGGAAAGAGATAAGATAAAATAACACCACGGGAATAACACCATGGAAGTCAAACAGTAGAAGACATAAGTATTAGGTTCTCTGAGAAATAAAAATAAAAAATTGCCTTTAACATTTCGAACGTAAACCCTTCATCGGAAAGTAGAATAAAAGAAAGACAGAGAAACAACGAAGAGAGAGAGAAAATGCACGGAATAGGTGTTTTTCGAATTGTCCGCTTTTCTTGTGTATGTTTGATGTTATGAATGGCTTGTGGGTATTTCTCTTTTCTGATCCGTGCAGGTTATACCTTATTCTTTCAGCTTTGCAGAATTAGTATCTTTCTAATGTACTTTTGTTCGATACTGTACTCAAAGAGTTTTCTTTCAACTTCCAGAGAATAAATTTGCGTAAAATGTTCCTCCATCATACTTACGTAACGTTTATGCGTTTGTTATTTCTAGGCTGTGTCCTGTAGTGCTGATACTTGTCTCATGAATTATGGCCTCTGCGTTTCAGTATTTGCCTTGTTGATATGCATTTCAGTTCTTGCACAATAACGCGACGGTTTTGTTTTTGCGTTTCTTTTTTAAAGATGAGTGCGATATTGTGCTTTTTAATTATCGTTATGCAATTATAGCTAATTGTCAAATGTGTCTAATTAAAATTTATTAGTATCTGTGGTCAGCGAAGAAGGGTTTCTTAACACATTTCAGAAGTTCTTTACTATATTAGATTCTACACTGAGTGAAGTGAAGGATTAGGTACTTATGATGTTAGGGTGCCTCGTTTTCATTTATAGGAGCGGAAAGTGTGAATGTATAGCGACAATTATGAGAGCGTAAGCATGTTTGTTGATCACAATTGGGAAATTTTTTCGCCATGAACGGTTTGTGTTTTTAAACCGAACGTAGTTTTTCTGATGTTATATTTATTCCTGAAGATGTGTAAAGAAATTTTGATTTATTAAGTCTCTTAATGAATTCTTTATACTGAAATATATATTGAAGAAGATAAATATGTTCATTTGAATATATACGTTTTTTGCGTCGTAACTCCTTTATTATTATTAATACA
>NC_068984.1:144900498-144901321 GCF_001194135.2 Octopus bimaculoides | reverse complement strand
TATATATATATATATATATATATATATGAGACCCCCTTCGGTCATGACTGATCATGGGATTGCACCTAGAAAGTTACCCTCCCAGGCACAAGTCCGGGCAAGATTGTTTATGGAATATATTGTGGGTCCTTATTTCTTTGTTCTCGGGATTATGTATGTATGTATGTATGTATGTATGTATGTGTCAGGTCGCTTGTGAATGTTAATGGTAACATGTAATCCATACAATCTGCTGCATGGCTGAGTTGTCGGCGATTAAACTTGGAATCCAACTAAGTTTACTTATTGAATAGGATAATTTGAGACCCTGCAAGATGAAAAGCAAAACCTGTTAAAGGATGGATGAACTCATTAAAGTGAACGGCCACCCAATACTGTGTACACAAGCTTGGTCCTGCTTGGTCCTGCAATTTCCCAAGGATAGCGCTAGTTCCTGCAGTAATCATCGACAAACTAGCGACTTTGATTCGGGAAACAGTGATTACGCAGAGGATTGACTCATTTTAAACAATGGACACTCACAACAGATTCAGTCAGCACATAACCACGAGAATGAGGATGAGAATGTCGGCGTTGTGTACCACATTACTAGGAGTCTGTGATTCTTAGTCCTTGCTGGATTACACTAGGAAAAGGAAAACTGATGCAAAACATGCGAATCAATGGCAGCCAATCATGTTAACTAGTTCTCCTTTTTTGTGGGGTATCTGTCGTCGTTGTTTAGAGAGTGAGACTGGTTGTGGAGAAGGCTTCTCCTCACTTTACAAAGCATCATGCACAAGCATCACTTGACGTGCTGGCACCGTCATCTTATACTCAAGAA
>NC_068984.1:144895403-144900488 GCF_001194135.2 Octopus bimaculoides | reverse complement strand
CTTAGGACCTTGGGACCCCATTACCGTGAAGAAACCTTGTTAACCACCTGTAATTCTTATGCCCTATAAATGCGTTAAGTGTACGAGGTGTGTGTGTGTGTGTGAGTATTTTATGTATTCTGAGGTGAGTGGGTGAGCAACAGCAGAAACTTTATCTGTTTCAAATACCTTTATTCTTATTCGTATTGCCGCAGGTGTGTGAGGAATGTACAGAGATAGACTATGTTATCATTTGGGTGTTCCTGTAATAATATATGCATGTCATACATACATCTAGATATACATGTCTGGATATGTGTGCGTGTGTGTGTGTGAGAGAGAGGGGGGGATGCGTTCGTAATAATGTACGCATATGGACGAATGTAAATGTACGCATATGGACGAATGTAAATGTACGCGGGATGTATATACAATGTACATTGAAACAATCAACATACATTCATTGTTTAATCTTCATATATTGACATTTGGTTTGCCCCCACCCCTAACCCACCACCATCTCTACGCCTTGCCTCTTACCGCCACCAATGTACCCTGAGAAACCGCAACCATCTCTCCATTGTTATTGCTCTCCCTTGGTTTCCGGTTGTGACACCCTGTTAACACCCACTATAACCCCAGGTGTTTTACACCCACTCTCAAACCCTGTACCTACATGTACCCTGCCCATCCAACCCCTTACAAACTAAGGTGGTTGGAATGAGTGGGTGGCAAGTGAAGCCGATTGGGTGCAGGGGTTTTTAATCGGAAGTAACTTAGACATCATCGCTTCATAATCATCTCCACCACCGCGATCATTTCATTAATTGGTGTGTGTGTGTGTCTGGGTGGGTAGGTATGTCTATATTCTTTTATTTTTTTACTCGTTAATTTATTTCAATCATTTGACTGCGGCCATGCTGGAGCACTGCCTTTAGTCGAACAAATCGACCCCAGGACTTATTCTTTGTAAGCCTACTACTTATTCTATTGGTCTCTTTTGCCGAACTACTAAGTTACGGAGACATAAACGTACCAGCATCGGTTGTCAAGCGATGTTGGGAGGACAAACACAGACACACATATACATGCACACAAGCACACACACACACACACACACACACACACACACACACATTAAATTTTTGTATATGTATGTATGTATGTATGTATGTATGTATGTATGTATGTATGTATGTATGCATATGGTTAACGAATAGAGTACGAGAGGTCCAATGATCAAAACTCGGATGAGACTAATCTACCTTGCTTAGAATGTGTGTAAATGTAAATATATTTGTGTGTAAGTCTGTGTGTATCTCTTTATCTCACTCTCTCCCTGTCTCCCTTTCTTTATATATGTGTATGCATATATATATATATATATATATATATATGCACGCACACACACACACACACACATGCAATTAAGAGTAGATAGCTATGTATGTATGTATGTATGTATGCATGCATAACGTGGCTGGAGAGTGCTTTGTGATTGATGAGTTTAAATATATCACTGTTATTTATACAAGAGCAATCAAGTGAAACTCATAATCAAAACAGCCCGAAACGACCGATCGACTGATCGACTGCGATATAAGGCCAAACCAGATATCGAAGTCAATTGCTAAATCTCATCATCAGCAATTCACATCTCCCAGTTAGGTTACTGCAACCACATTATTCTACAAAATGCACACGAGCTAAGAATCCACCGGACTACAAATGTACCACGAAAGAGGTCGTTGTACAAGATTAACACTTTCACAACTATATACACCCACTCAATGTCGGATGCTAAGACCCATACATTGAATCGGTAGCTACTTTCTTCATTCGATTATCAATATACGGAACTGACTGACGGAAGCTACATTTAAAACCACAAGTTTATATTTGTACAATTGTCATGAGTAAATTAAAACCACTTTTTTTCTTCAAAACCACCCAACGAATATGAAAGGGTAAGAATCATCTTTCCATTTATGTACCCTGCCATAATTTTTTTTTTTTAATATTACACATGGTGGAAAATCGATTTCCTACCATGCCTTATAATAATTATTTCTTTATTGCCCACGGGGGGGCAATAAAGGGATTAAGTCGATTACATCAACCCCAGTGCGTAACTGGTACTTTTTTAATCGACCCCGAAAGGATGAAAGGCAAAGTCGACCTCGGCAGAAATTGAACTCAGAATGTAACGGCAGACGAAATACCGCTAAGCATTTTGCCCGGCGCGCTAACGATTCTGCCAGCTCGCCGCCTTAAAATTAAGAATTTCTATTAAGAAAAACTTCATTTCTGTATTATGTATATTCATGTCCCAATTTGCCTAATGTGAAATCCCTGGCAGATTATGACGCAAAGCTAAACTGCGTTGAACTGATATGTATTATGAACAACCAAATAAACTGATCCGGGTATCATGGTCCGCATATTGATCGGGTACAGTGAGGACTAGGTGGTTTGGTCAGCTATATCTAAGACTGAAGCAGATTGATTTGATTTTTAAATATGCTAAGCCACTGGTTTTAATTGATTAACATCACTTTCTAGCAATACGATCGATGAACTGGGACTCAAGGTTGAACCAGATTGATCTGCTGCTACTTACTATTGGTAGCTGGGTGAACTGGTCGGTGGACTTGGGTCCTAAGTTGGACCCGTCTTGTCTCCTACCTTTTCTTGAACTGTGGTTTGAGACTGAAACAGACTAATATGCTATCTATTTCTGGAAACTTGGAAAACAGATCGATGAACTCCGATCTGAAGCTGAATTAGATTGATCTTCTACCTATTATTGGCAGCTATTTGAAGTAATTAATAGACTGTGGGATGAAACTGGAACAGATCGATAGAGTAGCTCTTGGTACAAACTACGCAGAGTGTGGTCTGAGAGTGATCGAGATTGGCGTGGGCTTTTATCACTGACAGCTACGTGGACAATGAATAAAGACTGAACAAAGTTGATGCAGTCCCCGTTACTGACAGTTAAGAGCCCTGTGGTATGAAAGCCAGCGAGATTGATGCGGTGGCACCTATTCCTGGTAATTTGCTGAACTGAGTCAATGTAAAGTAAAAGATGTTGATCTGAAGCAGAAGTAAACACCAACAGGAGCGGTGCGTTGGGTTCTGTGATTCAACAAGTGAGAGGACATTGTCCTGCTTACGGTTACATACAGTACGTACACATACAGACACAAAATACATAGGTAAACGTACGCGCGCGCGTAGGTGTGTGTGAATTTGTATGTGTGCTACACGCATATATGTATGTGTAAGTATTATTACATTTATATGAGTGTGTGTGTATATATATATATATATATATATACACAGATTTATATTTCCACGTGTGAATATATTTGCCTAAATCCATATACGCACATGTACGTATATATGTGTATAAGCATACGTACAAACGTATGTGCATACATATATAAAAGTACGTGTGCGTGTGTGTGTCTACTACAAGCATATATGTATGTGTATGTGCTATTACATTCATATAAGTGTGTGTATATATATACATGCATGTATATATATCGTCTGTAAAAAACATAAATGGCTAGAGTATACACACACACACACACACACACATATATATATATGTATACATTTATATTTCCATGTGTGGATATATTTGCATGAATGTATATAGACACGTGTATGTATATTGTACAAATGTGTATAAGCATACACACACACGCGCACATACATACATACATACACACACATACATACATACATACATACATACGTGCATACATACATATGCATATATCCATATGCATGCAAGTGTCAGTCGGTTTAGTACATGAATATTTATGCGTGTGTACGAGAGCGTGTGGAGAGATAAGTGCGTGTCTGGTGCATACATATGCGTCATTCCATCCTACACACACATACACACACACACACACACACACACACACACATATTCCATACAATGTGAATATGACAAAAGAGCTTAGCCAGGCAAGTCATGATTGTCACAGCTTAATACAGATCTTGAACCGCTCCTTCGCTCTTAATGTCTCAATTCGCACTCCTCTTTCTCTGGTTCTTCCCTTCTCTCTTTGTTTGTCCTTCTTCCACCCCCACCCCTCACCTCTCTCTTTCTCTGTTATTTATGTATGACCTGCCAACAACCAACCCCAGAACGAAACGAGCCGAAACTAAACCTGACAAACTGTGTAAGAAGCACAAAACCTCGAATGAATCACCGTTACTTTGTGTTCCATATAAAAAAACCAACCACCCAACCCCTCCGCCCGCATCATCCCACCCGACCGGGGTCGCAAGTTTAGAGCCGATCTGAAATGAGGAGATGTGATGTTTATGTCCCTCTCCGTTTCATTGCCGAAGCCTACGTGGAGACTCTTAACCTGCAAGAAATATCAGCCAAACCTCCCTCAAATCACACGCTATCATCCTAAAAACGAATGGAGATCGTGAAGATATAATTCTGGCTAGTCAAAAAAAAAACGAGGTGGTCACTGAGAGAACGCTCAGTCGGATAGACCCTTGAGACGAAACAAAACTGAAATTTACTATTGGGTATCTCGGAGATAATTGCATGAATCAAGCATTCTTCAAAAGTATTATTATCGAAAATATTATTACCAAAAGTATTTATACATTATCAAAATAAATTTATTATTTATTATCAAAAATATTTATTTATATCCGATTCAATTTTCAATTTTACACACGCGCAGTTCATATTCAAAATTCAATACAGAGTTATTACTGTTCTAGAGATGAGAAATTCATGTGTATGTATGGACATGCGCGCTTACGCGATCGCTATGAGCATTTTTACACCTTTACTTTTTATTCGCTCCCCTTATCTAACAGTCATTCTAATAACTCTTTTGACTTAATAAGGGTCAATCACACAGTAATTTCCCTTTGTTTAACGGTCATTTTCATAGCATTTTTTGATGGCCCGATAACTGAAGAGATGCCGGAGCAGATTTCTGCCCCGACATCCGAAACTCGGACTTTTATCATGGCTACCGAATAATTGTCACATATTATATTTAAAGATATATATATATATATACATACATACATACATACATACATATATATATA